>NC_090320.1:86838272-86964157 GCF_040869045.1 Eurosta solidaginis | reverse complement strand
ATGCATGTTTGTAAGGCGGTTTCACAGAAACTTGCTATTACCGCTGTTTTTGTTCTATTTATAGAACTACAACGAATTCACCAAATGTTTTCTCTTTATATGGATTAATCGGGGTTGCCCGTATTGCTTTAAATGTATGAACCTTTATTTCAAGCAATTTTTAATTTTATAATTTATTTAATAATATGGGAAAAATTTAAATAACGTGACATCAGGACGGACAAGGCAACAACTGTTTCGATTGTACTTTGTAAATCTCTTCAAAGCCCTTTTCTCCCCGGGAGTAGGAGTCGAACCCGCATTCCTACGATAGTTGAAATGGTTACAAACGCATTCAGCTACGTCGTGCCTTAGTTGTTGTAAAGTTTTTCCCAATTGCTTTCTTTCGTTATATTATCTTCCACACACCCCATACTTCGTACGTAGTTATGTGTTGAAGTTATGCATGTTTGTAAGGCGGTTTCATTGAAACTTGTTATTATCGCTGTTTTTGATCTATTTATAGAACTACAACGAATTAACCAAATGTTGTCTCTTTAAATGGATTAATCGGGGATTGCCCCTATTGCTTTAAATATATCAACATTTATTTCAAGCTATTTTTAATTTTATAATTTATTTAATAATTTGGGAAAAATTTAAAGGATGGACAAGGCGACAACGGTTTCCATTGTACCTTGTAAATCTCTTCCAAGAATTTTCTCCCGGGAGCGGGAGTAGAACCCGCACTCCTACGATAGTTGAAATGGTTACAAATGCATTCAGCTACGTCATGCCTTAGTTGTTGTAAAGTTTTTCCCAATTGCCTTTTCGCGTATATTATCTTCCACACATCCCAAATTTTGTATGTAGTTATGTGTTGAAGTTATGCATGTTTGTAAGGCGGTTTCATAGAAACTTGTTATTATCGCTGTTTTTGTTCTATTTATAGAACTACAAAGAATTAACCAAATGTTGTCTCTTTATATGGATCAATCGGGAATTTCCCGTATTGCTTTAAATGTATGAATATTTATTTCAACCAGTTTTTAATTTTATAGTTTATTTAATAATTTGGGAAACATTTAAACAACGTGACATCAAGACGGACAAGGCGACAGCTGTTTCGATTGTACCTTGTAAATATCTTCAAAGCCTTTTCTCCCGGGAGTGGGAGCCGAACCCGCACTCCTACGATAGTTGAAATGGTTACAAACGCATTCAGCTACGTCATGCCTTAGTTGTTGTAAAGGTTTTCCCAATTTCTGTCTTTCGCATATATTATCTTCCACACATCGCATACTTCGTATGTAGTTATGTGTTGAAGTTATGTATGTGTGTAAGGCGGTTTCATAGAAACTTGTTATTATCGCTGTTTTTGTTCTATTTATAGAACTACAACGAATTAACCAAATGTGGTATCTTTATATGGATCAATCGGGGATTTCCCGTATTGCTTTAAATGTATGAACATTTATTTAAACCAGTTTTTAATTTTATAGTTTATTTAATAATTTGGGAAAAATTTAAACCACGTGACATCAGGACGGACAAGGCGACAGCTGTTTCGATTGTACCTTGTAAATCTCTTCAAAGCCTTTTTCTCCCGGGAGTGGGAGTCGAACCCGCACTCCTACGGTAGTTGAAATGGTTACAAACGCATTCAGCTATGTCGTGCCTTAGTTGGTGTAAAGGTTTTCCCAATTGCCGTCTTTCGCATATATTATCTTCCACACATCGCATACTTCGTATGTAGTTATGTGTTGAAGTTATGTATGTGTGTAAGGCGGTTTCACAGAAACTTGTTATTATCGCTGTTTTTGTTCTATTTATAGAACTACAACGAATTAACCAAATGTTGTCTCTTTATAGGGATCAATCGGGGATTTCCCGTATTGCTTTAAATGTATGAACATTTATTTCAACCAGTTTTTAATTTTATAGTTTATTTAATAATTTGGGAGAAATTTAAACAACGTGACATCAGGACGGTCAAGGCGACAGCTGTTTCGATTGTACCTTGTAAATCTCTTCAAAGCCTTTTCTGCCGGGAGTGAGATTCGAACCCGCACTCCTACGATAGTTGAAATGGTTACAAACGCATTCAGCTACGTCATGCCTTAGTTGTTGTAAAGTTTTTCCCAATTGCCTTCTTTCGCATATATTTTATCTTCCACACATCCCATACTTCGTATGTAGATATGTGTTGAAGTTATGCATGTTTGTAAGGCGGTTTCATAGAAACTTGTTATTATCGCTGTTTTTGTTCTGTTTATATAACTACATCGAATTAACCAAATGTTGTCTCTTTATATGGATTAAGCGGGGATTGCCCGTATTGCTTTAAATGTATGAACATTTATTTCAAGCAATTTTTAATTTTATAATTTATTTATTAATTTGGGAAAAATTTAAACAACGTGACATCAGGACGGACAAGGCGACAGCTGTTTCGATTGTACCTTGTAAATCTCTTCAACGCTTTTTCTCCTGGGAGTGGGAGTCGAACCCGCACTCCTACGATAGTTGAAATGATTACAAACGCATTCAGCTACGTCATGCCTTAGTTGTTGTAGAGTTTTCCCCAATTGCCTTCTTTCGCATATATTATCTTCCACACATCCCAAACTTCGTATGTAGTTATGTGTTGAAGTTATGCATGTTTGTAAGGCGGTTTCATAGAAACTTGTTATTAGCGCTGTTTTTGTTCTATTTATAGACTTAACGAAATAACCAAATGTTGTCTCTTTATATGGATTAATCGGGGTTGCCCGTATTGCTTTAAATGTATGAACCTTTATTTCAAGCAATTTTTAATTTTATAATTTATTTAATAATATGGGAAAAATTTAAATAACGTGACATCAGGACGGACAAGGCAACAGCTGTTTCGATTGTACTTTGTAAATCTCTTCAAAGCCTTTTCTCCCGGGAGTAGGAGTCGAACCCCGCATTCCTACGATAGTTGAAATGGTTACAAACGCATTCAGCTACGTCGTGCCTTAGTTGTTGTAAAGTTTTTCCCAATTGCTTTCTTTCGTTATATTATCTTCCACACACCCCATACTTCGTACGTAGTTATGTGTTGAAGTTATGCATGTTTGTAAGGCGGTTTCATTGAAACTTGTTATTATCGCTGTTTTTGATCTATTTATAGAACTACAACGAATTAACCAAATGTTGTCTCTTTAAATGGATTAATCGGGGATTGCCGCTATTGCTTTAAATATATCAACATTTATTTCAAGCTATTTTTAATTTTATAATTTATTTAATAACTTGGGAAAAATTTAAAGGATGGACAAGGCGACAACGGTTTCCATTGTACCTTGTAAATCTCTTCCAAGCATTTTCTCCCGGGAGCGGGAGTAGAACCCGCACTCCTACGATAGTTGAAATGTTTACAAATGCATTCAGCTACGTCATGCCTTAGTTGTTGTAAAGTTTTTCCCCAATTGCCTTTTCGCGTATATTATCTTCCACACATCCCAAATTTTGTATGTAGTTATGTGTTGAAGTTATGCATGTTTGTAAGGCGGTTTCATAGAAACTTGTTATTATCGCTGTTTTTGTTCTATTTATAGAACTACAAAGAATTAACCAAATGTTGTCTCTTTATATGGATCAATCGGGAATTTCCCGTATTGCTTTAAATGTATGAATATTTATTTCAACCAGTTTTTAATTTTATAGTTTATTTAATAATTTGGGAAACATTTAAACAACGTGAAATCAAGACGGACAAGGCGACAGCTGTTTCGATTGTACCTTGTAAATATCTTCAAAGCCTTTTCTCCCGGGAGTGGGAGCCGAACCCGCACTCCTACGATAGTTGAAATGGTTACAAACGCATTCAGCTACGTCATGCCTTAGTTGTTGTAAAGGTTTTCCCAATTTCTGTCTTTCGCATATATTATCTTCCACACATCGCATACTTCGTATGTAGTTATGTGTTGAAGTTATGTATGTGTGTAAGGCGGTTTCATAGAAACTTGTTATTATCGCTGTTTTTGTTCTATTTATAGAACTACAGCGAATTAGCCAAATGTGGTATCTTTATATGGATCAATCGGGGATTTCCCGTATTGCTTTAAATGTATGAACATTTATTTAAACCAGGTTTTTAATTTTATAATTTATTTAATAATTTGGGAAAAATTTAAACCACGTGACATCAGGACGGACAAGGCGACAGCTGTTTCTATTGTACCTTGTAAATCTCTTCAAAGCCTTTTCTCCCGGGAGTGGGAGCCGAACCCCGCACTCCTACGATAGTTGAAATTGTTACAAACGCATTCAGCTACGTCATGCCTTAGTTATTGTAAAGTTTTTTCCCAAATGCCTCTTTTCTCATATATTATCTTCCACACATCCCATACTTCGTATGTAGTTATGTGTTGAAGTTATGCATGTTTGTAAGGCGGTTTCATAGGTTATTAAAGCTGTTTTTTTCTATTTATAGAACTACAGCGAATTAACCAAATGTTGTCTCTTTATATGGATTAATCGGGGATTAGATTAGATTATTTATTTATTACGGCCAGAAGCCTAATTCGTAAATTTGAAAATATTACAGTTTTTTATCTTATAGCTAAGGTTTTACAATATTCATATAATTTTGTTTTAAATACTGTTATTTGGTTGCAACTTTTTATATCCATAGGCAGTTCATTGTAACTTTTCAGACCCTTGTAGAAAATGTTCTGTTGATCAATTTCAGTTCTAAAAAACGGCAATTTGAAATTATGTTTGCTCCTCGTATTTATGTTGTGAGTTTGCTCAACTAATGCTATATTTTTATTTAAATACTCAGGTACATTTCCATGTTTAATATTAAATATGAATTTCATGGAGTGGAAAAAAATCTTTTGTTTCACACTTAACCAGTCTAAAGTCTTCAACATGTCAGCCGTTCGTGTATCTCTAGGTTTCCGAAGAATAAATCTCATGCATCTATTTTGAAGCTTTTGGAGCTTGTCTACTTCTTTATCCGATATTATGAATAGAATGGACGGGCAGTACACGAAGTGCGGTTCTATAACTGATTTATATAAGATTATTTTGTACTTTTTCTGAATGAATTTCGTTGTTCTCTGCATCACTCCTATTTTATTAGCAGCTTTTTTAATTGTATAATTTATATGATCTTCAAATTTTAGTTTATTATCAATTATTATTCCTAAGTATTTTATACTGTTGACTCTTTGTATGATTTCATCATTTATTTTTAGCTCGGCTATATCCTCCTCATTGATATTCCTCCTTGTTATTATCATATATTTAGTTTTATTTATGTTTAGTTTCAGTCTATTACCACACAACCATTTATACAAGTTATTTATTTCATGTTGCATTTTGGCGAGTGCAGTATTAATATTATTTTCACTTATCATAATTAATGCATCATCCGCAAAAAGTCTAATTTCACAACCTTCGATAGCATTGACTATGTCATTTATGTATATAAGAAATAATATAGGTGCCAATACTGAGCCTTGAGGTAACCCTATGGGTACCTCTAATTCATCCGACGTCACAGCATTTATAACTGTTTTCTGCTTTCTCTGCTTCAAATAGTTGCGGAACCATTTAAGTTCAATATCAGTTATGCCAATCCGCTGCATTTTTTTTATTAATATCTCTCTATCCACCGTTTCAAAAGCTCTTTTGAGGTCAAGGAAAACTGAAACCACTACTTTTTTGTTGTTTAGCTCTTCTTTCCAATCAGATATCACCAAGTTCAGCGCTGTCTCACAGGAGTGTTTTTTCCTAAATCCTGACTGTTGGTAGACTAATATATTATTTACTTCAAGATGATTCACCAACTGATTCTTAACAACGACTTCGAGAATTTTAGCATCACTTGGCAGGGTATTTATGGGTCTAAGTTCTTCAGGTTGCATTGTCTTTTTAACTTTTTCCACAGGTATTATTGTTGACGTTTTCCACATTTCAGGTACTACACCATCTTCTAAGCTGTTATTAATTATTTGAGCATAGAAATATCCGGTATACGATATACAATCTTTTAGTACACCTTCGGATAGCAGTTTTCTTCCACTTATTTTATATTTAAAGTCTGTTAAGATATTAATAACATCATCGGTGGTAATTTCAGCAAACTTTAATTTTGAATGGACTTGTGTATCCTCTAGTGCTACTTGACAGGTTTCGATGTTATTATTAATTTCAATCACACTGTTTACAAAAAATCTATTTAGACCATTCGCCAGATCGGTTTCGTTTTCAACCAGTATGCCATCCAGTATCACCTTTTTTATCCCTTCGTTATCTTTAGTTTGGTTAACCGTTTGTTTGAGATATTTCCACATTTCTTTAGCATTATATTCATTCAAAATGATTTTATTCTCCATATACTTTATTTTTTTCAATTTGACTAATTTTTTGTAAGACCTATTTATATTTTTATATTCATCCCACTCTCCAGTTTGTAACGCACGCGTGTACATATTGTATTTATATTTATTCATTTGTGCCAATTCTCTATCATACCATTTATTCATTAACTTAATATGCACTTCTTTCTCGTAGGTTAAACTTTCCATAGCCTGAATCATTATATTATTAATTAATTCGACTTTTACATCAATTGATAAGTTTATAGTAAAGTTGAAGTTAAATGATCTAAGGACGCTTATTAAAATATCACTATTATATTTGTCCCATGCTATGATTTTTTTGGTCAGTCTCATCTTGTATACTTTGGACGTTTTAATATTAAATTTTATAGTTTCATGATCAGATATTTTGTATTCCTGCAAATTATTACAGAGAATTTCATCCGAGTTTGAAAATAATAGATCAATTTTCGATTCACTTGTATCTGTGATTCGCGTATTAAATTCTATTTTTTGGCTCATCCCCATCACAGCAAATATCTCATTTAATTTAGTACTATATGTCGAAATGCAGTTCATGTTAATATTAAAATCACCGACTACTATATTATGGTTACTTTTTTCATATTTATCAATTAGAATTTCATTTAGGTATTCAACAAAAGCTGCATCACTAGTGCTCGGCGAGTGGTACAGAACTCCAATCTGCCACTTTTTATCAACCTTCTTCAGTTTTATTACAATGCACCAAACGTTTTCATTTATGTTATCATTATAGATTACTTTAACATCAATTGTACTATGTACATAAACTAACACACCTCCTGTGTGCCTACTGTGGGAATCACATCTTATCATTTTATAGGTTGCTATTTTTAATTCATTGTCTATAATATCTTTGGTTGTACAAGTTTCAGAGCACAGTATGATGCCTGGTCTATGAACTTCCGCCAACACTTCCAACTCTGATTTGTTAGCTACTAGGCTATTTATGTTTAAATAGATGCATTTAAAGTCATTGTTGATGTCCTTTGTGGATCGTTTTTGGTACTTTGATACTCTACGTTGCATAACATTAGCATGTTCCAGGTGAGCCAGTGGCCTGATTGTTAGTTGCTAGTATCCTAGCCTTTGTTTTTTTACATTTAAGTGTTTTAAGTAGACAGGGCAATGTCTGCTATTGCAAGGGTGATTGGTATCAAGCCCTAGATTTAATTTCTCATTAGCCCTAATACAATTTATGCACATGTTTTTTGGTTGTTCCTTGCACTCCATGGGTTTATGTTTACCCAAGCATTTGCTACAAACATCTTCATTATTGCATTCACTAGCTTTATGGTTGTATCCTTTACATTTAAAACACATTGTTATATCAACACCATCGTATACTTTGCACCTTTCCCATCCTATATTCAGTTTATCTAATTTTAACGCTTCAGTGAATATTTCCACATCTACCTCAACTATTGCATTATAATAATTTTTGTGACTAACTTTAACATTATATTGCTTAATAATTTTTACTTCACCCTGTTCAAAGCATTTATTTTGTTTTCGTAGACATTCAGTTAATTCATCACCATTCTTTTCAAATTGCATACCTGTTATAAATAGTCTTGGTTTATATTCACGAGGTATCTTTATCTCATATTCATTGCTAATTTCTTTGTCCATTATTTCTTTTATTTTGTCTCTTTCATTTTCATCAACACTATCGATCACCATAATACCATTATTACCAGCTTTAATATCTGTTATCTTTAGTTCCTTAGGATTAATTTTATTGTTTAAATCTTTCTTGGTTTTTTCACACGATTGTTTTACTTTCGGTTTAACAATAATAGGATTACGTTTCTTTAATTCAGGCACTGTAGTAACTTTGCTTTTGTTTTCATCTTTTTTATTATTATTTTTCATTACTTCTGCATATGACAGCCCTTTTTCCTTATTATTACTACTAATTTTCTTTATTTCGTTACATACCTTTTCATTGTCTTTACCGATTATTTCAGTTTTATTTTTCACTTCTTCTATCATTTCATATAAGCTTTTTATCTCACCAATTTTTTTCTCAAACAGCTTTTGTGATCTTTCCATAGTTGCTACTCTTTGAGTATATCGACCCTCTACAGCTTCCAATAAAGCCTTTATTTCATTTTGGCTTTTCTTCATCACCTCTTCAAACTCATATTTATACTCATTTAATATTGTATTGTTTTTCTTCACACTCATTTGCATTTCTTGTAGCACCAAGTCTACATTCTGAATATATGTAACACATTCATCACACATAAATCGTGCCATAGGTTTTTCCTCAAACATTTTAACACAATATTTATCAACACCTGCACATGCAAGGCTTAAATGGTACACTTTATTACACACACCCTCGCATCGTATACCTGTCTCTCCTCTTATAGAGTGATTGCATTTCGCGCACATACCCATTTTGCTTTTGCCTTATTTCGATTTACTTCACCGTTTATTAGTATATGTATGTGTTTAAATTTGTTTATTAAGAGTCTTTTTTCTCAAAGTTAACTCCTATTATATTAGGAATTCAACACCGTATTATTACATTATTTGTTACATTTTGTGAAGCGCGAACAAAACACTTTATTTTGCACAACTTTTTATTAATTTTTTAAAATGTTTTACCACAATTTTCCTGCTCGAAAAATGTGCAAAAGGTTTTCATGTCTGCTCATTATTAGCGACCATTCGCTTTGAAAGTTGGCAACGATGTATTACTATTACTGTATTACTGTATTACTTTAAATGTATGAACATTTATTTCAGGCAATTTTAAATTTTATAATTTATTTAATAATTTGGGGAAAATTTAAACAACGTGACATCAGGACGGACAAGGCGACAGCTGTTTCGATTGTACCTTGTAAATCTCTTCAAAGCCTTTTCTCCCGGGAGTGGGAGTCGAACCCGCACTCCTACGATAGCTGAAATGGTTACAAACGCATTCAGCCTACGTCATGCCTTAGTTGTTGTAAAGTTTTTCCCAATTCCCTTCTTTCGCACATATTATCTTCCACACATCTCATACTTCGTATGTGGTTATGTGTTGAAGTTACGCATGTTTGTAAGGCGGTTTCATAGAAACTTGTTATTATCGCTGTTTTTGTTCTATTTATAGAACTACAACGAATTAACCAAATGTTGTCTCTTTATATGGATTAATCGGGGATTGCCCGTATTTTTTTAAATGTATGAACATTTATTTCAAGCAATTTTTAATTTTATAACTTATTTAATAATTTGGGAAAAATTTAAACAACGTGACTTCAGGACGGACAAGGCGACAGCTGTTTCGATTGTACCTTGTAAATCTCTTCAAAGTTTTTTCTCCAGGGAGTGAGAGTCGAACCTGCAATCCTACGATAGTTGAAATGGTTACAAACGCATTCAGCTGCTCATGCCTTAGTTGTTGTAGAGTTTTTCCCAATTGCCTTCTTCCGCATATATTATCTTCGCACATCCCATACTTCGTATGTAGTTATGTGTTGAAGTTATGCATGTTTGTAAGGCGGTTTCATAGAAACTTGTTATTATCGCTGTTTTTGTTCTGTTTATATAACTACAAAGAATTAACCAAATGTTGTCTCTTTATATGGATCAATCGGGAATTTCCCGTATTGCTTTAAATGTATGAACATTTATTTCAAGCAATTTTTAATTTTATAACTTATTTAATAATTTGAGAAAAATTTAAACAACGTGACTTCAGGACGGACAAGGCGACAGCTGTTTCGATTGTACCTTGTAAATCTCTTCAAAGCCTTTTCTCCCGGGAGTGGGAGTCGAACCCGCACTCCTACGGTAGTTGAAATGGTTACAAACGCATTCAGCTATGTCGTGCCTTAGTTGGTGTAAAGGTTTTCCCAATTGCCGTCTTTCGCATATATTATCTTCCACACATCGCATACTTCGTATGTAGTTATGTGTTGAAGTTATATATGTGTGTAAGGCGGTTTCACAGAAACTTGTTATTATCGCTGTTTTTGTTCTATTTATAGAACTACAATGAATTAACCAAATGTTGTCTCTTTATAGGGATCAATCGGGGATTTCCCGTATTGCTTTAAATGTATGAACATTTATTTCAACCAGTTTTTAATTTTATAGTTTATTTAATAATTTGGGAAAAATTTAAACAACGTGACATCAGGACGGTCAAGGCGACAGCTGTTTCGATTGTACCTTGTAAATCTCTTCAAAGCCTTTTCTCCCGGGAGTGAGATTCGAACCCGCACTCCTACGATAGTTGAAATGGTTACAAACGCATTCAGCTACGTCATGCCTTAGTTGTTGTAAAGTTTTTCCCAATTGCCTTCTTTCGCATATATTTTATCTTCCACACATCCCATACTTCGTATGTAGATATGTGTTGAAGTTATGCATGTTTGTAAGGCGGTTTCATAGAAACTTGTTATTATCGCTGTTTTTGTTCTGTTTATATAACTACATCGAATTAACCAAATGTTGTCTCTTTATATGGATTAAGCGGGGATTGCCCGTATTGCTTTAAATGTATGAACATTTATTTCAAGCAATTTTTAATTTTATAATTTATTTATTAATTTGGGAAAAATTTAAACAACGTGACATCAGGACGGACAAGGCGACAGCTGTTTCGATTGTACCTTGTAAATCTCTTCAAAGCTTTTTCTCCCGGGAGTGGGAGTCGAACCCGCACTCCTACGATAGTTGAAATGATTACAAACGCATTCAGCTACGTCATGCCTTAGTTGTTGTAGAGTTTTCCCAATTGCCTTCTTTCGCATATATTATCTTCCACACATCCCAAACTTCGTATGTAGTTATATGTTGAAGTTATGCATGTTTGTAAGGCGGTTTCATAGAAACTTGTTATTATCGCTGTTTTTGTTCTATTTATAGAACTACGACGAAATAACCAAATGTTGTCTCTTTATATGGATTAATCGGGGATTGCCCGTTTTGCTTTAAATGTATGAACATTTATTTCAAGCTATTTTTATACTCAGTTGAGCAGAGCTCACAGAGTATATTAAGTTTGATTGGATAACGGTTGGTTGTACATATATAAAGGAATCGAGATAGATATAGACTTCCATATATCAAAATAATCAGGATCGAAAAAAAATTTGATTGAGCCATGTCCGTCCGTCCGTCCGTCCGTCCGTCCGTTAACACGATAACTTGAGTAAATTTTAAGGTATCTTGATGAAATTTGGTATGTAGGCTCCTGAGCACTCATCTCAGATCGATATTTAAAATGAACGATATCGGACTATAACCACGCCCACTTTTTCGATATCGAAAATTTCGAAAAACCGAAAAAGTGCGATAATTCATTACAAAAGACCGATAAAGCGACGAAACTTGGTAGATGAGTTGAACTTATGACGCAAAATAGAAAATTAGTAAAATTTTGGACAATGGGCGTGGCACCGCCCACTTTTAAAATAAGGTAATTTAAAATTTTGCATGCTGTAATTTGGCAGTCGTTGAAGATATCATGATGAAATTTTGCAGGAACGTTCCTCTTATTACTATATGTACGCTTAAAAAAAATTAGCAAAATCGGAGAAGGACCACGCCCACTTTAAAAAAAAAAATTTTTTTAAAGTAAAATTTTAACAAAAAATTTAATATCTTTACAGTATATAAGTAAATTATGTCAAGATTCAACTCCAGTAATGATATGGTGCAACAAAATACAAAAATAAAAGAAAATTTAAAAATGGGCGTGGCTCCGCCCTTTTTCATTTAATTTGTCTAGGGATACTTTTAACGCCAAAGTCGAACAAAAATTAACCAATCCTTTTGAAATTTGGTAGGGGCATAGATTTTATGGCGTTGACTGTTTTCTGTGATGTCACGCCCAGTTTTTATACACAGTCGTCCGTCTGTCCTTCCGCATGGCCGTTAACACGATAACTTGAGCAAAAATCGATATATCTTTAATGAACTTAGTTCACGTGCTTACTTGAACTCACTTTATCTTGGTATGAAAAATGAACGAAATCCGACTATGACCACGCCCACTTTTTCGATATCGAAAATTACGAAAAATGAAAAAAATGCCATAATTCTATACCAAATACGAAAAAAGGGATGAAATATGGTAAGGTAATTGGATTATTTTATTGACGCGAAATATAACTTTAGAAAAAACTTTACAAAATGGTTGTGACACCTACCATATTAAGTAGAAGAAAATGAAAAAGTTCTGCAGGGCGAAATAAAAAACCCTTAAAATCTTGGCAGGTATTACATATATAAATAAATTAGCGGTATCCAACAGATGATGTTCTGGGTCACCCTGGTCCACATTTTGGTCGATATCTGGAAAACGCCTTCACATATACAACTACCACCACTCCCTTTTAAAACTCTCATTAATACCTTTAATTTGATACCCATATCGTATAAACTCATTCTAGAGTCACCCCTGGTCCACCTTTATGGCGATATTTCGAAAAGGCGAACACCTATAGAACGAAGGCCCAATCCATTTTAAAAATACTCATTAACACCTTTCATTTGATACCCATATCGTACAAACAAAGTCTAGAGTCGCACCCGGTCCAGAAAGGCCCACTCCCTCTTAAAATACTCATTAACTCCTTTCGTTTGATACCCATATTGCACAAACGAATTCTAGAGTCACCCCTGGCCCACCTTTATGGCGATATCTCGAAACGGCGTCCACCTATAGAACTAAGGCCCACTCCCTTTTAAAATACTCATTAACACCTCTCGTTTGATGCCCATATTGTGCAAACAAATTCTAGGCTCACCCCTGGTACACCTTTATGGCGATATCTCGAAACGGCATCCACCTATGGAACTAAGGATTACTCCCTTTTAAAATGCTCATTCACACCTTTCATTTGATACCCATATCGTACAAACGCATTCTAGAGTCACCCCTGGTCCATCTTTACGGCGATATCTCGAAAAGGCGTCCAGCTATAGAACTTAGGTCCACGCCCTTTTAAAATACTCATTAATACCTTTCATTTGATACACATATCGTACAAACGCATTCTAGAGTCAACCCTGATCCACCTTTATGGCTATACCCCTAAATGGCGTCCACCTATAGAACTATGGCCCACTCCCTCATAAAATACTCTTTAATGCCTTTCATTTGATACACATGTCATACAAACACATTCCAGGGTTTCCCTCGGTTCATTTTCCTACATGGTTATTTTCCCTTATGTTGTCACCATAGCTCTCAACTGAGTATGTAATGTTCGGTTACACCCGAACTTAACCTTCCTTACTTGTTAATTTTATAATTTATTTAATAATTTGGGAAAAATTTAAACAACATGACGTCAGGATGGACAAGGCGACAGCTGTTTCGATTGTACCTTGTAAATCTCTTCCAAGCCTTTTCTCCCGCGAGTGGGAGTCGAACCCGCACTCCTACGATAGTTGAAATGGTTACAAACGCATTCAGCTACGTCATGCCTTTGTTATACTAAAGTTTTTCCCAATTGCCTTCTTTCGCATATATTATCTTCCACACATCCCATACTTCGTATGTAGTCATGTGTTGAAGTTATGCATGTTTGTAAGGCGGTTTCATAGAAACTTGTTATTATCGCTGTTTTTGTTCTATTTATTAAACTACAACGAATTAACCAAATGTTGTCTCTTTATATGGATTAATCGGGGATTGCCCATATTGCTTTAAATGTATGAACATTTATTTCAAGCAATTTTTAATTTTATAATTTATTTAATAATTTTGGAAAAATTTAAACAAGGTGACATCAGGACGGACAAGGCGACAGCTGTTTCGATTGTACCTTGTAAATCTCTTCAAAGCTTTTTCTCCCGGGAGTGGGAGTCGAACCCGCACTCATCCGATAGTTGAAATGGTTAAAAACGCATTCAGCTACGTCATGCCTTAGTTGTAGAGTTTTTCCCAATTGCCTTCTTTCGCATATATTATCTTCCACACATCCCAAATTTCGTATGTAGTTATGTGTTGAAGTTATGCATATTTGTAAGGCGGTTTCATAGAAACTTGTTATTATCGCTGTTTTTGTTCTATTTATAGAACTACCACGAATTAACCAAATGTTTTCTCTTTAAATGGATTAATCGGGGATTGCCCGTATTGCTTTAAATGTATGAACATTTATTTCAAGCTATTTTTAATTTTATAATTTATTAAATAATTTGGGAAAAATTTAAACAACATGACATCAGAATGGACAAGGCGACAGCTGTTTCGATTGTACCTTGTAAATCTCTTCCAAGCCTTTTCTCCCGGGAGCGGGAGTCGAACCCGCACTCCTACGATAGTTGAAATAGTTACAAACGCATTCAGCTACGTCATGCCTTAGTTGTTGTAAAGTTTTTCCCAATTGCCTTCTTTCGCATATATTATCTTCCACACATCCCATACTTCGTATGTAGTTATGTGTTGAAGTTATGCATGTTTGTAAGGCGGTTTCATAGAAACTTGTTATTATCGCTGTTTTTGTTCTATTTATTGAACTACAACGAATTAACCAAATGTTGACTCTTTATATGGATTAATCGGGGATTGCCCGCATTGCTTTAAATGTATGAATATTTATTTCAAGCAATTTTTAATTTTATAATATATTTAATAATTTGGGAAAAATTTAAACAACGTGACATCAGGACGTACTAGGCGACAGCTGTTTCGATTTTACCTTGTAAATCTCTTCCAAGCCTTTTCTCCCGGGAGCGGGAGTCGAACCCGCACTCCTACGATAGTTGAAATGGTTACAAACCCATTCAGCTACGTCATGCTTTAGTTATTGTAAAGTTTTTCCCAATTGCCTTCTTTCGCATATATTATCTTCCACACATCCCATACTTCGTATGTAGATATGTGTTGAAGTATTGCATGTTTGTAAGGCGGTTTCATAGAAACTTGTTATTATCGCTGTTTTTGTTCTGTTTATATAACTACATCGAATTAACCAAATGTTGTCTCTTTATATGGATTAAGCGGGGATTGCCCGTATTGCTTTAAATGTATGAACATTTATTTCAAGCAATTTTTAATTTTATAATTTATTTATTAATTTGGGAAAAATTTAAACAACGTGACATCAGGACGGACAAGGCGACAGCTGTTTCGATTGTACCTTGTAAATCTCTTCCAAGCCTTTTCTCCCGGGAGCGGGAGTCGAATCCGCACTCCTACGATAGTTGAAATGGTTACAAACGCATTCAGCTACGTCATGCCTTAGTTGTTGTAGAGTTTTTTCCAATTGCCTTCTTTCGCATATATAATTTCCACACATCCCAAATTTCGTATGTAGTTATGTGTTGAAGTTATGCATGTTTGTAAGGCGGTTTCACAGAAACTTGCTATTACCGCTGTTTTTGTTCTATTTATAGAACTACAAAGAATGCACCAAATGTTTTCTCTTTATATGGATTAATCGGGGTTGCCCGTATTGCTTTAAATGTATGAACCTTTATTTCAAGCAATTTTTAATTTTATAATTTATTTAATAATTTGGGAAGAATTTAAATAACATGACATCAGGACGGACAAGGCGACAGCTGTTTCGATTGTACCTTGTAAATCTCTTCAAAGCCTTTTCTCCTGGGAGTGGGAGTCGAACCCGCACTCCTACGATAGTTGAAATGGTTACAAACGCATTCAGCTACGTCATGCCTTAGTTGTTGTAAAGTTTTTCCCAATTGCCTTCTTTCGCATATATTATCTTCCACACATCCCATACTTCGTATGTAGTTATGTGTTGAAGTTTTGCATGTTTGTAAGGCGGTTTCACAGAAACTTGTTATTATCGCTGTTTTTGTTCTATTTATAGAACTACAACGAATTCACCAAATGTTTTCTCTTTATATGGATTAATCGGGGTTTGCCCGTATTGCTTTAAATGTATGAACCTTTATATCAAGCAATTTTTAGTTTTATAATTTATTTAATAATTTGGGAAAAATTTAAATAACGTGACATCAGGACGGACAAGGCAACAGCTGTTTCGATTGTACTTTGTAAATCTCTTCAAAGCCTTTTCTCCCGGGAGTGGGATTCGAACCCGCATTCCTACGATAGTTGAAATGGTTACAAACGCATTCAGCTACGTCGTGCCTTAGTTGTTGTAAAGTTTTTTCCCAATTGCTTTCTTTCGTTATATTATCTTCCACACAACCCATACTTCGTACGTAGTTATGTGTTGAAGTTATGCATGTTTGTAAGGCGGTTTCATTGAAACTTGTTATTATCCCTGTTTTGTTCTATTTATAGAACTACAACGAATTAACCAAATGTTGTCTCTTTAAATGGATTAATCGGGGATTGCCCGTATTGCTTTAAATATATCAACATTTATTTCAAGCTATTTTTAATTTTATAATTTATTTAATAATTTGGGAAAAATTTAAACAACATGACATCAGGATGGACAAGGCGACAACGGTTTCGATTGTCCTTGTAAGTCTCTTCCAAGCATTTTCTCCCGGGAGCGGGAGTAGAACCCGCACTCCTACGATAGCTGAAATGGTTACAAATGCATTCAGCTACGTCATGCCTTAGTTGTTGTAAAGTTTTTCCCAATTGCCTTCTTTCGCATATATTATCTTCCACACATCCCATACTTCGTATGTGGTTATGTGTTGAAGTTATGCATGTTTGTAAGGCGGTTTCATAGAAACTTGTTATTATCGCTGTTTTTGTTCTATTTATAGAACTACAAAGAATTAACCAAATGTTGTCTCTTTATATGGATTAATTGGGGATTGCCCGTATTTCTTTAAATGTATGAACATTTATTTCAAGCAATTTTTAATTTTATAACTTATTTAATAATTTGGGAAAAATTTAAACAACGTGACTTCAGGACGGACAAGGCGACAGCTGTTTCGATTGTACCTTGTAAATCTCTTCAAAGTTTTTTCTCCCGGGAGTGGGAGTCGAACCCGCACTCCTACGATAGTTGAAATGGTTACAAACGCATTCAGCTACTCATGCCTTAGTTGTCGTAGAGTTTTTCCCAATTGCCTTCTTCCGCATATATTATCTTCCGCACATCCCATACTTCGTATGTAGTTATGTGTTGAAGTTATGCATGGTTGTAAGGCGGTTTCACAGAAACTTGTTATTATCGCTTTTTTGTTCTATTTTTAGAACTACAACGAATTAACCAAATGTTGTCTCTTTATATGGATTAATCGGGGATAGCCCGTATTGCTTTAAATGTATGAACATTTATTTAAAGCAATTTTTAATTTTATAATTTATTTAATAATTTGAGAAAAATTTAAACAACATGACATCAGGACGGACAAGGCGACAGCTGTTTCGATTGTACCTTGTAAATCTCTTCAAAGCCTTTTCTCCCGGGAGTGGGAGTCGAACCCGCACTCCTACGATAGTTGAAATGGTTACAAACGCATTCAGCTATGTCACGCCTTAGTTGTTGTAAAGGTTTTCCCAATTGCCGTCTTTCGCCAATATTTTCTCTTCCACACATCGCATACTTCGTATGTAGTTATGTGTTGAAGTTATGTATGTGTGTAAGGCGGTTTCACAGAAACTTGTTATTATCGCTGTTTTTGTTCTATTTATAGAGCTACAACGAATTAACCAAATGTTGTCTCTTTATATGGATCAATCGGGGATTTCCCGAATTGCTTTAAATGTATGAACATTTATTTCAACCAGTTTTTTAATTTTATAGTTGACTTAATAATTTGGGAAAAATTTAAACAACGTGACATCAGGACGGTCAAGGCGACAGCTGTTTCGATTATACCTTGTAAATCTCTTCAAATCCTTTTCTCCCGGAAGTGAGAGTCGAACCCGCACTCCTACGATAGTTGAAATGGTTACAAACGCATTCAGCTACGTCATGCCTTAGTTGTTGTAAAGTTTTTCCCAATTGCCTTCTTTCTCATATATTATATCTTCCACACATCCCATACTTCGTATGTAGATATGTGTTGAAGTTATGCATGTTTGTAAGGCGGTTTCATAGAAACTTGTTATTATCGCTGTTTTTGTTCTGTTTATATAACTACATCGAATTAACCAAATGTCGTCTCTTTATATGGATTAAGCGGGGATTGCCCGTATTGCTTTAAATGTATGAACATTTATTTCAAGCAATTTTTAATTTTATAATTTATTTATTAATTTGGGAAAAATTTAAACAACGTGATATCAGGACGGACAAGGCGACAGCTGTTTCGATTGTACCTTGTAAATCTCTTCAAAGCCTTTTCTCCCGGGAGTGGGAGTCGAACCCGCACTCCTACGATAGTTGAAATGGTTACAAACGCATTCAGCTACGTCATGCCTTAGTTGTTGTAGAGTTTTCCCAATTGCCGTCTTTCGCCAATATTTTCTCTTCCACACATCCCAAACTTCGTATGTAGTTATGTGTTGAAGTTATGCATGTTTGTAAGGCGGTTTCATAGAAACTTGTTATTAGCGCTGTTTTTGTTCTATTTATAGACTTAACGAAATAACCAAATGTTGTCTCTTTATATGGATTAATCGGTGATTGCCCGTATAGCTTTAAATGTATAAACATTTATTTCAAGCTATTTTTAATTTTATAATTTATTTAATAATTTGGGAAAAATTTAAACAACATTACATCAGGATGGACAAGGCGACAGCTGTTTCGATTGTACCTTGTAAATCTCTTCCAAGCCTTTTCTCCCGGGAGTGGGAGTCCACCCCGCACTCCTACGATACTTGAAATGGTTAAAAACGCATTCAGCTACGTCATGCCTTTGTTATTGTAAAGTTTTTCCCAATTGCCTTCTTTCGCATATATTATCTTCCACACATCCCATACTTCGTATGTAGTCGTGTGTTGAAGTTATGCATGTTTGTTCATAGAAACTTGTTATTATCGCTGTTTTTGTTCTATTTATTGAACTACAACGAATTAACCAAATGTTGTCTCTTTATATGGATTAATCGGGGATTGCCTGTATTGCTTTAAATGTATGAACATTTATTTCAAGCAATTTTTAATTTTATAATTTATTTAATAATTTTGGAAAAAATTAAACAAGGTGACATCAAGACGGACAAGGCGACAGCTGTTTCGATTGTACCTTATAAATCTCATCAAAGCTTTTTCTCCCGGGAGTGGGAGTCGAACCCGCACTCATCCGATAGTTGAAATGGTTAAAAACGCATTCAGCTACGTCATGCCTTAGTTGTAGAGTTTTTCCCAATTGCCTTCTTTAGCATATATTATCTTCCACACATCCCAAATTTCGTATGTAGTTATGTGTTGAAGTTTTGCATATTTGTAAGGCGGTTTCATATAAACTTGTTATTATCGCTGTTTTTGTTCTATTTATAGAACTACCACGAATTAACCAAATGTTTTCTCTTTAAATGGATTAATCGGGGATTGCCCGTATTGCTTTAAATGTATGAACATTTATTTCAAGCTATTTTTAATTTTATAATTTATTAAATAATTTGGGGAAAATTTAAACAACATGACATATGGATGGACAAGGCGACAGCTGTTTCGATTGTACCTTGTAAATCTCTTAAAAGCCTTTTCTCCCGGGAGCGGGAGTCGAACCCACACTCCTACGATAGTTGAAATGGCTACAAACGCATTCAGCTACGTCGTGCCTTAGTTGTTGTAAAGTTTTTCCCAATTGCCTTCTGTCGCATATATTATCTTCCACACATCCCATACTTCGTATGTAGTTATTTGTTGAAGTTATGCATGTTTGTAAGGCGGTTTCATAGAAACTTGTTATTATCGCTGTTTTTGTTCTATTTATTGAACTACAACGAATTAACCAAATTTTGTCTCTTTATATGGATTAATCGGGGATTGCCCGTATTGCTTTAAATGTATGAATATTTATTTCAAGCAATTTTTAATTTTATAATATATTTAATAATTTGGGAAAAATTTAAACAACGTGACATCAGGACGGACAAAGCGACAGCTGTTTCGATTGTACCTTGTAAATCTCTGCAAAACCTTTTCTCCCGGGAGTGGGTGTCGAACCCGCATTCCTACGATAGTTGAAATGGTAACAAACGCATTCAGCCTACGTCATGCCTTAGTTGTTGTAAAGTGTTTCCCAATTGCCTTCTTTCGCATATATTATCTTCCACACATCCCAAATTTCGTATGTAGTTATGTGTTGAAGTTATGCATGTTTGTAAGGCGGTTTCATAGAAACTTGTTATTATCGCTGTTTTTGTTCTATTTATAGAACTACAAAGAATTAACCAAATGTTGTCTCTTTAAATGGATTAATCGGGGATTGCCCGTATTGCTTTAAATGTATGAACATTTATTTCAACCAATTTTTAATTTTATAATTTATTTAATAATTTGGGAAAAATTTAAACAACGTGACATCAGGACGGACAAAGCGACAGCTGTTTCGATTGTACCTTGTAAATCTCTTCAAAGCCTTTATCCCGGGAGTGGGTGTCGAACCCGCATTCCTACGATAGTTGAAATGGTAACAAACGCATTCGGCTACGTCATGCCTTAGTTGTTGTAAAGTTTTTCCCAATTGCCTTCTTTCGCATATATTATCTTCCACACATCCCATACTTCGTATGTAGTTATGTGTTGAAGTTATGCATGTTTGTAAGGCGGTTTCATAGAAACTTGTTATTATCGCTGTTTTTGTTCTATTTATTGAACTACAACGAATTAACCAAATGTTGTCTCTTTATATGGATTAATCGGGGATTGCCCGTATTGCTTTAAATGTATGAACATTTATTTCAAGCAATTTTATAATTTATTAAATAATTTGGGAAAAATTTAAACAACATGACATCAGGATGGACAAGGCGACAACTGTTTCGATTGTACCTTGTAAATCTCTTCCAAGCATTTTCCCCCGGGAGCGGGAGTCGAACCCGCACTCCTACGATAGTTGAAATGGTTACAAACGCATTCAGCTACGTCATGCCTTAGTTATTGTAAAGTTTTTCCCAAATGCCTCTTTTCTCATATATTATCTTCCACACATCCCATATTTCGTATGTAGTTATGTGTTGAAGTTATGCATGTTTGTAAGGCGGTTTCATAGAAACTTGTTATTAAAGCTGTTTTTTCTATTTATAGAACTACAGCGAATTAACCAAATGTTGTCTATTTATATGGATTAATCGGGGATTTCCCGTATTGCTTTAAATGTATGAACATTTATTTAAACCAATTTTTAATTTTATAATTTATTTAATAATTTGGGGAAAATTTAAACAACGTGACATCAGGACGGACAAGGCGACAGCTGTTTCGATTGTACCTTGTAAAGCTCTTCAAAGCCTTTTCTACCGGGAGTGGGAGTGGAACCCGCACTCCTACGATAGTTGGAATGGTTACAAACGCATTCAGCCTACGTCATGCCTTAGTTGTTGTAAAGTTTTTCCCAGTTGCCTTTTTCGCATATATTATCTTCCACACATCCCATACTTCGTATGTGGTTATGTGTTGAAGTTATGCATGTTTGTAAGGCGGTTTCATAGAAACTTGTTATTATCGCTGTTTTTGTTCTATTTATAGAACTACAACGAATTAACCAAATGTTGTCTCTTTATATGGATTAATCGGGGATTGCCCGTATTGATTTAAATGTATGAACATTTATTTCAAGCAATTTTTAATTTTATAATTTACTTAATAATTTTGGAAAAATTTAAACAAGGTGACATCAGGACGGACAAGGCGACAGCTGTTTCGATTGTACCTTGTAAATCTCTTCAAAACCTTTTCTCCCGGGAGTGGGAGTCGAACCCGCACTCCTACGATAGTTGAAATGGTTACAAACGCATTCAGCTACGTCATGCCTTAGTTGTTGTAAAGGTTTTCCCAATTGCCGTCTTTCGCATATATTATCTTCCACACATCGCATACTTCGAATGTAGTTATGTGTTGAAGTTATGTATGTGTGTAAGGCGGTTTCATAGAAACTTCTTATTATCGCTGTTTTTGTTCTATTTATAGAACTACAACGAATTAACAAATGTTGTCTTTTTATATGGATTAATCTGGGATCGCCCGTATTGCTTTAAATGTATGAACATTTATTTCAACCAATTTTTAATTTTATAAATTATTTAATAATTTGGGAAAAATTTAAACAACGTGACATCAGGACGGATAAGGCGACAGCTGTTTCGATTGTACCTTGTAAATCTCTTCAAAGCCTTTTCTCCCGGGAGTGGGAGTCGAAACCGCACTCCTACGAAAGTTGAAATGGTTACAAAGGCATTCAGACTACGTCATGCCTTAGTTGTTGTAAAGTGTTTCCCAATTATCTTCTTTCGCATATATTATCTCCCACACATCCCAAATTTCGTATGTAGTTATGTGTTGAAGTTATGCATATTTGTAAGGCGCTTTCATAGAAACTTGCTATTATCGCTGTTTTTGTTCTATTTACAGAACTACCACGAATTAACCAAATGTTGTCTCTTTAAATGGATTAATCGGGGATTGCCCGTATTGCTTTAAATGTATGAACATTTATTTCAAGCTATTTTTAATTTTATAATTTATTAAATAATTTGGGAAAAATTTAAACAACATGACATCAGGATGGACAAGGCGACAGCTGTTTCGATTGTACCTTGTAAATCTCTTCCAAGCCTTTACTCCTACGATAGTTGAAATGGTTACAAACGCATTCAGCTCCGTCATGCCTTAGTTGTAAAGTGTTTCCCAAATAGAAACTTGTTATTATCGCTGTTTTTGTTCTATTTATAGAACTACAACAACTTAACCAAATGTTGTCTCTTTAAATGGATTAATCGGGAATTGCCCGTATTGCTTTAAATGTATCCACATTTATTTCAAGCTATTTTTAATTTTATAATTTATTTAATAATTTGGGAAAAATTTAAACAACATGACATCAGGATGGTCAAGGCGACAACTGTTTCGATTGTACCTTGTAAATCTCTTCCAAGCATTTTCTCCCGGGAGCGGGAGTCGAACCCGCACTCCTACGATAGTTGAAATGGTTACAAACCCATTCAGCTACGTCATGCCTTAGTTGTTGTAAAGTTTTTCCCAATTGCCTTTTCGCGTATATTATCTTCCACACATCCCATACTTCGTATGTAGTTATGTGTTGAAGTTATGCATGTTAGTAAGGCGGTTTCATAGAAACTTGTTATTATCGCTGTTTTTGTTCTATTTATAGAATTACAACGAATTAACCAAATGTTGTCTCTTTATATGGATCAAACGGGGATTTCCCGTATCGTTTTAAATGTATGAACATTTATTTAAACCAGTTTTTAATTTTATAGTTTATTTAATAATTTGGGAAAAATTTAAACCACGTGACATCAGGACGGACAAGGCGACAGCTGTTTCGATTGTACCTTGTAAATCTCTTCAAAGCCTTTTCTCCTGGGAGTGGGAGTCGAACCCACACTCCTACGATAGTTGAAATGGTTACAAACGCATTCAGCTATGTCATGCCTTAGTTATTGTAAAGTTTTTCCCAGTTGCCTTTTTCGCATATATTATCTTCCACACATCCCATACTTCGTATGTGGTTATGTGTTGAAGTTATGCATGTTTGTAAGGCGGTTTCATAGAAACTTGTTATTAAAGCTGTTTTTTTCTATTTATAGAACTACAACGAATTAACCAAATGTTGTCTCTTTATATGGATTAATCGGGGATAGCCTGTATTGCTTTAAATGTATGAACATTTATTTCAAGCAATTTTTAATTTTATAATTTATTTAATAATTTGGGGAAAATTTAAACAACGTGACATCAGGACGGACAAGGCGACAGCTGTTTCGATTGTACCTTGTAAATCTCTTCAAAGCCTTTTCTCCCGGGAGTGGGAGTCGAACCCGCACTCCTACGATAGTTGAAATGGTTACAAACGCATTCAGCCTACGTCATGCCTTAATTGTTGTAAAGTTTTTCCCAATTGCCTTCTTCCGCATATATTATCTTCCGCACATCCCATACTTCGTATGTAGTTATGTATTGAAGTTATGCATGTTTGTAAGGCGGTTTCACAGAAACTTGTTATTATCGCTATTTTTGTTCTATTTTTAGAACTACAACGAATTAACCAAACGTTGTCTCTTTATATGGATAAATCGGGGATAGCCCGTATTGCTTTAAATGTATGAACATTTATTTCAAGCAATTTTTAATTTTATAATTTATTTAATAATTTGAGAAAAATTTAAACAACATGACATCAGGAGGGACAAGGCGACAGCTGTTTCGATTGTACCTTGTAAACCTCTTCAAAGCCTTTTCTCCCGGGAGTGGGAGTCGAACCCGCACTCCTACGATAGTTGAAATGGTTACAAACGCATTCAGCTATGTCATGCCTTAGTTGTTGTAAAGGTTTTCCCAATTGCCGTCTTTCGCATATATTATCTTCCACACATCGCATACTTCGTATGTAGTTATGTGTTGAAGTTATGTATGTATGTAAGGCGGTTTCATAGAAACTTGTTATTATCGCTGTTTTTGTTCTATTTATAGAACTACAACGAATTAACCAAATGTTGTCTCTTTATATGGATCAATCGGGGATTTCCCGTATTAAATGTATGAACATTTATTTCAACCAGTTTTTAATTTTATAGTTTATTTAATAATTTGGGAAACATTTAAACAACGTGACATCAGGACGGACAAGGCGAAAACTGTTTCGATTGTACCTTGTAAATTTCTTCAAAGCCTTTTCTCCCGGGAGTGGGAGTTGAACCCGCACTCCCACGATAGTTGAAATGGTTACAAACGCATTCAGCTACGTCATGCCTTAGTTGTTTTAGAGTTTTTCCCAATTGCCTTCTTTCGCATATATTATCTTCCACACATCCCAAACTTCGTATGTAGTTATGTGTTGAAGTTATGCATGTTTGTAAGGCGGTTTCATAGAAACTTGTTATTATCGCTGTTTTTGTTCTTTTTATAGAACTACAACGAATTAAACAAATGTTGTTTCTTTATATGGATTAATCGGGGATTGCCCGTATTGCTTTAAATGTATGAACATTTATGTCAATCTATTTTTAATTTTATAATTTATTAATTAATTTGGGAAAAATTTAAACAACATGACATCAGGATGGACAAGGCGACAGCTGTTTCGTTTGTACCTTGTAAATCTCTTCCAGGCCTTTTCACCCGGGAGTGGGAGTCGAACCCGCACTCCTACGATACTTGAAATGGTTAAAAACGCATTCAGCTACGTCATGCCTTAGTTGTTGTAAAGTTTTTCCCAATTGCCTTCTTTCGCATATATTATCTTCCACACATCCCATACTTCGTATGTAGTCATGTGTTGAAGTTATGCATGTTTGTAATGCGGTTTCATAGAAACTTGTTATTATCGCTGTTTTTGTTCTCTTTATTGAACTACAACGAATTAACCAAATGTTGTCTCTTTATATGGATTAATCGGGGATTGCCCGTATTGCTTTAAATGTATGAACATTTATTTCAAGCAATTTTTAATTTTATAATTTATTTAATAATTTTGGAAAAATTTAAACAAGGTGACATCGGGACGGACAAGGCGACAGCTGTTTCGATTGTACCTTGTAAATCTCTTCAAAGCCTTTTCTCCCGGGAGTGGGAGTCGAACCCGCAATCATCCGATAGTTGAAATGGTTATAAACGCATTCAGCTACCTCATGCCTTAGTTGTTGTAAAGGTTTTCCCAATTGCCGTCTTTCGCATATATTATCTTCCACATATCGCATACTTCGTATGTAGTTATGTGTTGAAGTTTTGTATGTGTGTAAGGCGGTTTCATAGAAACTTGTCATTATCGCTGTTTTTGTTCTATTTATAGAACTACAACGAATTAACCAAATGTTGTCTCTTTATATGGATTAATCGGGGATTGCCCGTATTGCTTTAAATGTATGAACATTTATTTCAACCAATTTTTAATTTTATAATTTATTTAATAATTTGGGAAAAATTTAAACAACGTGACATCAGGACGGACAAGGCGATAGCTGTTTCGATTGTATCTTGTAAATCTCTTCAAAGCCTTTTCTCCCGGGAGTGGAGTCGAAACCGCACTCCTACGACAGTTGAAATGGTTACAAACGCATTCAGCCTACGTGATGCCTTAGTTGTTGTAAAGTTTTTCCCAATTGCCTTCTTTCGCATATATTATCTTCCACAGATGCCATACTTCGTATGTAGTTATGTGTTGAAGTTATGCATGTTTGTAAGGCGGTTTCATAGAAATTTGTTATTATAGCTGTTTTTGTTCTATTTATAGAACTACAACGAATCAACCAAATGTTGTCTCTTTATATGGATTAATCGGGGATTGCCCTTATTACTTTAAATGTATGAACATTTATTTCAGGCAATTTTAAATTTTATAATTTATTTAATAATTTGGGAAAAATTTAAAAAACGTGACATCAGGACGGACAAGGCAATAGCTGTTTCGATTGTACCTTGTAAATCTCTTCAAAGCCTTTTCTCCCGCAAGTGGGCGTCGAATCCGCACTCCTACGATAGTTGAAATGGTTACAAACGCATTCAGCTACGTCATGCCATAGTTGTTGTAAAGTGTTTCCCAATTGCCTTCTTTCGCGTATATTATCTTCCACATATCCCATACTTCGTATGTAGTTATTTGTTGAAGTTATGTATGTTTGTAAGACGGTTTCATAGAAACTTGTTATTATCGCTGTTTTTGTCCTATTTATAGAACCACAACGAATTAACCAAATGTTGGATTAAATAGATTAATCGGGGATTGTCCGTATTGCTTTAAATATATGAACATTTATTTCAAGCAATTTTTAATTTTATAATTTATTTAATAATTTACAAAGTACAAGCGAAACAGCTGTCGCCTTGTCCGTCCTGATGTCACGTTGTTTAAATTTTTCCCAAATTATTAAATAAATTATAAAATTAAAAATTGATTGAAATAAATGTTCATACATTTAAAGCAATACGGGCAATCCCCGATTAATCCATATAAAGGGACAACATTTGGTTAATTCGTTGTAGTTCTATAAATTGAACAAAAACAGCGATAATAACGAGTTTCTATGAAACCGCCTTACAAACATGCATAACTTCAATAGGTACATAACTACATACGAAGTATGGGATGTGTGGAAGATGATATATGCGAAAGAAGGCAATTGGGAAAAAATTTACAACAACTAAGGCATGACGGTGCTGAATGCGTTTGTAACCATTTCAACTATCGTAGGAGTGCGGGAGAAAAGGCTTTGAAGAGATTTACAAGGTACAAACGAAACAGCTGCCGCCTTGTCCGTCCTGATGTCACGTTGTTTAAATTTTTCCCAAATTATTAAATAAATTATAAAATTAAAAATTGCTTGAAATAAATGTTCATACATTTGAAGCAATACGGGCAATCCCCGATTAATCCATATAAAGAGACAACATTTGGTTAATTCGTTGTAGTTCTATAAATAGAATAAAAACAGCGATAATAACAAGTTTCTATGAAACCGCCTTACAAACATGCATAACTTCAACACATAACTACATACGAAGTATGGGATGTGTGGAAGATAATATATGCGAAAAAAGGCAATTGGGAAAAACTTTACAACAACTAAGGCATGACGTAGCTATCGTGAACGTAAAATGGCTCCGCCAGCCGTTCGCCACTCACCCAGGTTAGCTGCTATGCCGTGGAGGGCGCCGCCTACAGATTGTGGCCATTTTTAAGTAAACTTTATTAAGAGGTTAACGTGGCGGCCTTCTCCGCCAGGTTTTCATTATGCTCCAGAAAAAGACTTTTGTTTTATTTAATATTTGAATACACTTTACTTTATTTTAAGAACACGTCCGCTGTTACAAGTTGCCAAAATTATAATGATGGTGGTGAAATATGAAAATGGCGAGGGCACTATTGCAAATCGACATTTTCATATTTCGCCCCACATATGTATCTTATTCTTTCTCCCTTACAGCCTTACGGGGGCTCAATACTTATTTATGTATATATTTCCTATTCCTCTTAGTATTCACAATGACATGTTAGTAATGAAAGTTATAGTGTTGCCATATGTATCATTGAAAAGATGACTTGGGTCATTTTACCATTACATCTTCCTTTTTGGGGAAAAGAAGAATTGACAAAGTGATCAGTTTTGTCACATTCTTCTTTGGCCATAAACTTATAAAAATTGTTGCGAACAAACGAATATATATTTATATTAGGGTGTACCTCCCCTTTTTAATTCGTTGGTTCGGATCCATTTTTATTACTAATTGAAAAAGATTTTATACATCAAATACTCAAATTGTAGTTAAATTTTTGTAGTTTATTGTAACTTAAATAAAAGCTAAAAATATTAATAATATTTTAATTTACGACAAAATATGTTGAATGTTTTTTTGTAAATATTTGTGTTTTATATATTCAATTTAAAGTTTTACATTTCTATTACATATTAAATATGTATTTTTTTTTTGTTATGAACGACTTGAAATATGTTTTTTTTTGAATATACAAAATTTGTGTTATTATCTCTTTTTTTTTGTGTTAAAAGTTTTTAAGCCTTCGTGGCTGCTTACATGCTAGTTAAAAAAAAATTTGGATTTATTTTTCAATCGAATTTAAATTTTTATCAAAGTATTAAAGTAAAGTTTATTTACATTACTAAGGCGGTTTTTATGTACCACTTTTTCTTTGTTTTTAACATCATCGAAAATAGTTACGTTAGGTTCGTTAATTTTAATTATTGTAAACGGACATTGATAAATATTTTCGTGTTTATGATGTGGTTCTTTGTGTAAAAGTACTTTATCTCAGATTTTTACTTTGTATCTTATTTTTATTAATTAGGTTTTGTGCCATTTTGTTCGTTTTCAGCATCCTAAACTTATCTTCTTTGTCATAGTTTTCGACATTATAAATTGTGTCAATTGTTTCTTTACTTAATTCATTAGGCAAAGTTGCCTTTTTCCCAAAGACTAACTCGAAAGGCGGAAATTGATTGTCGAAAACTGTGCTACTTGTAGTATTGTGTAGGAAAGTAAAGTATTTTAAACAAGCATCCCAATCAGAAAAAGTATCTTTTAAATATGCACGTAAGTATTCATTAAAAACTCTATAATTACTTTCAATCAAGCCAACAGTTTCGTGATGGTATGCAGTTGAAAAATTATGTTTAATATGTAAAAGTTTTGTTAATTCTTCGAATAATTCATTTTTAAATTCAGTACCTAAATCTGATTTTATGGCATTCATTGTGCCGTATTGTAACGAATTTGCTTGCAAATTCGTTACAATTGGTGTCAGAAGAGGAATTGTTGAATAAATTCCAGAGGACAACAAGGACATGGCAAAGTTCAGTGAATTGAAGATCCAGCAACTAAAGAAGGAGTTGGAGAGCCGTGGATTGAATACAAGCGGCGTTAAACTTGAACTTCAGGCACGGCTACGAGAGGCAATGGAAGGAGAAGGAATTGATGTGGAAGAGTATGACTTTCATCTTGATGTCGAGGAAATAACAAAAATCGAAGAAACACCGCAGACAATGGCGAACACAGACTTGAACATGATTTTGGCTGCAATATCTGCTCAAACATCGACAGTGGCTTCTCAACTGGAATCGCAAAGGACAGATATAACATCTCAACTAGAAGAACAGAAAACGTATATGTCATCTCAACTAGAAGAACAGAAGACGTATATGGTATCCCAGATGGAATCACAAGAAACGCGTATGTCAGAAATGTCGACACAGATTACATCGAAGATGGAAGCACAAGAAACGCGTATATCCGAAATGTCGTTGCCTTTTTCCCAAAGACTAACTCGAAAGGCGAAAATTGATTGTCGAAAACTGTGCTACTTGTAGTATTGTGTAGGAAAGTAAAGTATTTTAAATAAACATCCCAATCAGAAAAAGTATCTTTTAAATATGCACGTAAGTATTCATTAAAAACTCTATGATTACGTTCAATCAAGCCAACAGTTTCGTGATGGTATGCAGTTGAAAAATTATGTTTAATATGTAAAAGTTTTGTTAATTCTTCGAATAATTCATTTTTAAATTCAGTACCTAAATCTGATTTTATGGCATTCATTGTGCCGTATTGTAACGAATTTGCTTGCACAATTGGTGTCAGAAGAGGAATTGTTGAATAAATTCCAGAGGACAACAAGGACATGGCAAAGTTCAGTGAATGGAAGATCCAGCAACTAAAGAAGGAGTTGGAGAGCCGTGGATTGAATACAAGCGGCGTTAAACTTGAACTTCAGGCACGGCTACGAGAGGCAATGGAAGGAGAAGGAATTGATGTGGAAGAGTATGACTTTCATCTTGATGGCGAGGAAATAACAAAAATCGAAGAAACACCGCAGACAATGGCGAACACAGACTTGAACATGATTTTGGCTGCAATATCTGCTCAAACATCGACAGTGGCTTCTCAACTGGAATCGCAAAGGACAGATATAACATCTCAACTAGAAGAACAGAAAACGTATATGTCATCTCAACTAGAAGAACAGAAGACGTATATGGTATCCCAGATGGAATCACAAGAAACGCGTATGTCAGAAATGTCGACACAGATTACATCGAAGATGGAAGCACAAGAAACGCGTATATCCGAAATGTCGTCGCAAATGTCATCTCAGCTGGAATCGCAGGAGAACCGTATAACAGCGAAGATTGAAGCACAAGAGGCACGGATATCCGAAATGTCGGCTCAAATTTCAGCACAGATATCATCGCAGATCTCTGCTCAACTGGAAGAGCAAGAAGGACGTATTTCCTCGAAGTTGGAGGCGCAAGATACAAAAATTTTACAGTTTGAAGAAAAAATCGAGGCCGAGGTGGATGCTTTGAGAGGACGTATCGAGCAGTTGCAACTGAATCGCCCAGCAGTTTCAACTAGTAATTCAAAGGTAAAAACACCATCCTTTGACGGTTCTGTTCCTTTCCAGGTCTTCAAGCTACAGTTTGAGAAGACCGCAGCAGTGAACAACTGGAATCTGGAAGATAGAGTTGCCGCACTCTTCGTAGCATTGAAAGGACCAGCTGCCGAAATCTTACAGACTATTCCAGATTACGAACGGAACAGTTATGACGCATTGATGGCTGCTGTAGAACGGCGATACGGAAGCGAACACAGGAAACAGATATTTCAAATAGAATTGCAAAACCGCTACCAAAAAGCTAACGAGACTTTGCAGGAGTTTGCTTCGGACATTGAAAGATTGGCTCATCTTGCAAATGCGGATGCACCCGTGGAATACGCGGAAAGAGTGAAGATTCAGAGCTTTATAAATGGCATAAGGGACGTCGAAACGAAGCGAGCCACATACGCGAACCCAAAGCAAACATTTTCTGAAACGGTATCCCATGCATTGACTCAGGAAACGGCGTCATTATTGAGTAAACCAGCATACAAAGCTCATCGTGTGGAAGTAGAAAGGCCAGAGTGGGTAGATACAATTTTGGAAGCTCTGAAGGGATCACAACAGAAAAATGCCGGAGTTATGAAATGTTTCAAGTGCGGTAACCCAGGTCACATTGCACGTCATTGCAGTAGCAATTCCAATAGTTCCAACAATGTGGGTGGCCGTAAACGCAGAGCTGAAGGAGACGAGCAAATCTCCAAATCCACTCAATTGTTAAACTAAAGCGAGTCAGCCGCAAGGGGCGACAGCTGGCTCCCTCAATTGAATGCCCCATAATCTCTATCTCGCAAATTGGAAGAAGGTCAAGCAATCTTACTGTCGGAGGACATGTGGATGGAAAGGAACGTTTACTGACTGTAGATACGGGTGCATCCCATTCCATCATTCGATCAGATTTTGTCAACAAGAAGATAAAACCATTGCTTGGAGCAAGATTACGTACAGCCACGGGAGAGGACACACAGGTAATTGGAGAAGTAGAATGTGAAGTAGCAATTGGCAACGTCTCGGTACTTCACAACTTTATAGTGGCAGGTATTGTTGATGAAATCATAATTGGAGTGGACTTCTTAATCAACCAAGGCATCAAGATCGATATGCAAAGCAAGACGATGCGATATAAGAACATGGATGTGCCACTTAATTTCGGCTACGAGAGAGGCTACAGCAGTAAACGAGTGCTGGTAGAAGAGAGTCAGCGAATACCACCAAAATCCGAAGCAGTCATCTGGGCAAAGGTTGATGGAGATTGTGGGACAAACAAATTGTGGGTTGTCGAAGCAGCAAACAAATCAGCACTAAACATACTTGTAGGAAAAACCCTGGCTATGACAAAACAAGATGGACGTATTCCGGTAAGAGTACTCAATGAGTTCAAGTCACCACTCAAACTGACTAAAGGAGCTATTTTGGGAAGATGCCAAGAGGCTGAAGTAGTTATTAACTGTGAACAGCTCCAGGAACACGTTTCAGCTAGTAATACTGATCTTTCAAATGACATCACGGCATGGATACAGGGGCTAGAGGAAGCATATCAGAGTAAGGTAAAACAACTGCTCCTAAAGTACGCGAACATATTTGACCAGGATGATTCTAAACCAGGCCGCACCAACGTTGTGAAACATCAAATTGACACTGGAGATGCGAGGCCGATCCGTCAAGCTCCACGTAGTGTTCCACTGGCGAAGCGGGAAGTTGTGAGTCAAATCATTCAAGAACTGAGCGACAGCGGCGCCATCGAACCATCAGCTAGTCCATGGAGCTCACCGGTAGTACTTGTAAAAAAGAAGGATGGAAAAATGAGGTTTTGCGTGGACTACCGGAAGTTGAATGACGCAACGAAAAAGGATAGCTACCCATTGCCAAGAATTGACGACACTCTTGACTCGCTATCTGGCACGAAATGGTTTTCCACGCTGGACTTGAAAAGCGGCTACTGGCAAGTGGAGGTGAAGGAGGAAGATAAAGAGAAAACAGCCTTCAGTGTCGGTGATGGTCTTTGGCAATTTACAGTGATGCCTTTTGGACTTTGTAATGCACCAGCTACTTTTGAGGGACTCATGGACCAGGTACTGAAAGGACTACATTGGAAAACATGCTTGGTGTACCTGGACGACATCATCGTATTGGGCAAGAACTTTGATGAACATCTTAAGAACTTGGAGGAAGTTTTCCAGAGAATAGCTGGCGCTGGTCTGAAGTTAAGTCCCAAAAAGTGTGCGCTGTTTAAAAAGGAAGTCAATTATTTGGGTCACAAGGTAACGACAGAGGGCATCTGCACTGCGAACGAAAAAATAGAGACTGTACAGGATTGGCCAAGACCACAGAACCTACATGAATTGAGAAGTTTTCTTGGGCTGTGCACATATTACCGCCGATTTGTACAAAATTTTTCCAGCGTAGCCCATAGCCTCCATGAGCTTACAAGAAAAAACAAAGCTTTTGAATGGAAGAAGGAGCAAGAAGTGGTTTTCCAAACATTGAAGGAGCGTTTGTGCACTGCCCCAATGTTAGCATATCCGATTCCAGGAGCAACATTTATTCTAGATACAGATGCAAGTGGATATGCTATAGGAGGCGTTTTATCACAACTGGTCGATGGACAGGAGAAGGTAGTTGCATATTACAGCCGTTCGATTGGAAAACCAGAGAGGAACTACTGTGTTACGCGGAGAGAGCTCTTGGCATTGGTAGAGTGCATTAAACATTTTCACAAATACCTCTACGGCCAGCGATTCCATGTCAGGACAGATCACGCAGCATTGAAATGGCTTCTGCAGTTCCGTAATCCGGTACTGCCAAAATTTGTTTGTTAGCTTTTTTAATCTCATCCATAGTGATGCGCGATAGTGCATCAGCACAAACGTTTGATTTACCCTTTATATATACAATAGTAAAGTTATATTCAGATAGGTCCAGTCTTATTCTTGAAATTTTTGAAGATGGGTCTTTCAGGTTGAATAAGTATACTAGAGGTCTATGGTCTGATTTTACAATGAAATGGGTGCCATACACTTATGGTCGAAATTTCTTTATTGCGAAATAAATAGCTAAGTGTTCCAACTCTATAATTGGTTTTTTCTGCTCTGCTTTATTAAATGCCTTAGAAGTCAAACAAATTAGTAAATCACTACCTTGCTGTTCTTGACTTAAAATAGCGCCACATCCAGTTGTGGAAGCATCAATGGTAATAATGAATTGTTTAGTAAAATCTGGATGTTGAAGTAATTTTGGTGAAAGTAACGCTGCTTTCAAAGATAAAAATGCCCTTTCGCACTCAACATCCCATACGAATTCAACTCTTTTTCTGCTTAATCGATTTAGAGGTGCTGCCAGAGACGCAAAATTAGATATAAACCCTCTGTAAAAGTTTGGAAACGCGACGAATCGTCGTCCCGCTTCTTTATCAGTCGGTTTTGTATACTTTTTAATTGCGTTTATTTTAGAGTCGTGTGGCAACAAACCTTTGGCTGAACATTTGTGAACTAAAAATGTAACTTCTGGTCGTAAAAAGTTGCATTTATTTGGGTTAAGTTTGAGATTGAAAGACCGCTTTTGAAAGATTTTTAATGTGGTGTGCCTCACTACAACCTATGACGATAATATCTTTGACGTACAAAAATGCGACATTGGGTGGTATACCCGAAAAAGCTATTGTCATCATTCGTGAGAATGAATTAGGTGCTATATTTAAACCGAATGGAAGAACTTTCCATCTAAATGCACCTCGGTCAGTGCTGAAAGACGTAATGTCACGTGAGCCAGGATGCAATGGGATTTGATGAAATCCTGAAAAAAGATCTAATGTGGAAAAATACTTTGCTCTACCGAGATTATCTAAAACATCATCAACTCTAGCTAGTGGAAATTTATCAGCAATGAGTTTTTTGTTTACTGCGCGAAAATCTACGCACATACGATAAGCTTTTTGACCATAAGTATCCTTCTTTGGGACTACAATCAAGGGACTATTGTAATTGGAATACCTGGGCTCAATCAAATCGTTGCCTAACAATTTATTTACTTGGCGATTTATTTCTTCGCGTTGAGAGTATGGCAATCGATACTTTTTAACATATACCGGCTCGTTGTCTGTTAATCTTAACTTTTGCTCGTAGAAGTTGTTTAAAGTCATTTTGTCCGTGTCAAGAGCGAAAATGTCGGCATAATCAATGCAAATGTCAATTAATTTACTATGAACATGTTGAGGTATTTGATTGTTTTAAATTGAAATAAGATTTTTCGTATGTTAGTCTTCTGTTTCTGTCTTGTTAATTGTATAAACATTATAATTTGAGAGTTTTTCTGTCCGAATACTTTTTCTTTTCACATACTTTATATCATCCGTGGTATTTATGACTTTAATTATTGGGTTACTGGAATTAACAATGCACCTAGCTGTGAAAACGCCTTTTTCAATTACCTGCGAGTCCACGAAAGGGTGAATCTCCTAAATCAAAAATTCTGAATATTTCGCATCTTGGAGGAATGATACAACTGTCGCTTCCTGTTCCGTGCAGGATTGGTATCGCGACTTTTTCATTACCTACCCAAAAGGAAATACTATTTCTTTCATAATTAATAATGCATTTGTTAATTTTCAAAAAATCTTTACCCAGTATGCCATCGGATGGAATATTAAAGTCTTTACTTAATACATGTAAAGTATGTTTAATAGAAAAGTTTGAAAAATTTAAATTCGCGGTAATTTTACCTAAAGTGGAAACTGAATTAGAAGTGACACCGGTAATGTTAATAATGTCGTTTGTATTTAAGGAAATGTTACTGTCTATACATGATATTTTTATTAAAGAAATGTCTGCTTGAGTGTCTACTAAGAAAGAACAAAATTTTTGTGACTCGTTAAGTTGTAATTCTATGAAATCTGAATAATTTAAGTTTAAACAATAGATGCTAGTTGGTGAGGGAAATTCGCTTACTCGGTTAGTTCGTCCTCCCCCAGTGTTCGCTCCTGAGGGGCACTCGCGTTTAAAGCGCGAACGTTTGCGTTTCTACCTCTACCATTGGCTGATCTCGAATTGTTACCTCTATTGTTACTATTGTTTGAATTAGGATTTGTATTTGAACGCGTATTATTATTGTTATTATTCTGGTGTCTATTTTCGTTATAATTCCGATATCTTTGATTATTGTTGCCGTTATAGTTGCTATTGTATGAAAATGAACTGTTATTATTTCTATAATCAGTATAGCCGCGGTTTGGGTAAAAACCTCGATAACTACCACGTGAATTTCTGAATGTACTGTTACCACGTGATCGAAAAGCTAGAACCTGACGTTCAGTTACTTCGTTGTGTGGTTCTACAATTAGTTTTGCTACTACGTCTTTCGAATCAGTAAATGCTGTTGAGGCTAAAATGGTTTTTACTAAATTTGATTTTGCATTTGGACGACACACGTTAACAGTTTGTTCGACTGCCATTTCATGAACTTTCGTTTGAGTGAACCCTTCAATAATAAGATACCGCTCAAGTGAGTCAGCTTAATCTTCAACTTTTTTGGCAAAATCTGTATAATTGTTACCGTTAACGTGCAACGCTGCAATTCTCCCTGCTACAACTTTCGAGTTGTCTGGTTTGATCCTATTACGTAGGGCTGTTTTAATTTCATTGACTGAAGTTACTTGTGTTGGTATTGCTTCACGGGCTTTACCCTCTAATTTTGATTTTAAGAACGCTATAAATGTATCAGTTAAATCTACAGTAGCGAATTGTTCAAGTAATGCAATTTTGTCTATAAAAGAATCAAATGCTAGAGGATCACCACTGTAGTTTTCTCTAATAGAATTAGCACATGTATTAATGAAAATTCTCTTTTCCTCAGGTGTTGCCATGATTTGATCGTTAAGATCTGGAGCTGAATTAGCAAAAGGTGAGGCCACGTTTGTACTATTTGGGTCGTCAAGATCTGATTTTAAAGTTGAAGAAGTTGAAGTTAATATTTCACTATTTCAATCGTTAAGATTTGAAACTAAATTAGAAGTTAAATTTTTACTGGAAGAATTTTGGAAGCCTGGAAAATCTGCTGACAACGATAATTTATTTTCCTGTTTGGTGACTTTTTCGGTCGAAGATGAAGTTAAACTTTCGTAGCTTGAGGCTGATTTATCGGAATCGGATCTGAATCTGAAGTTTTTTGCACTTGCTTACCACTTCCAAGGTTGTACATATGAAATTAATGAAGCACTTGTTTGAATGTTGAATTTATATTTGAAGCTGAAGTGTTGAGGAAAAAGGAAAAAAAAATTGTAAAAAGGGAACTGATTTACAGGTGAATAGTCGCTAAAGAAATATTTAATAATTTATTAGAAAAATTAATTGAAACTGCAGTATACTTGTATGCAAAATCTATAAAAGTAATTGATTTTAAAATGGCTCAAAATTATGTAAGTATTAATTGGTAAAAGTCTCAAAATGTAATCACGGACGCACCGCTTTATTCAAAAAAATCTCAATTTGGTTTTTCACGGAACCACCGCATGTACTTAAAAAAATTTAATTGGTTTTTAACGGAACCACCGCATATATCAAAAGAATTAATTGGTTTTTAACGGAACCACCGCTTGTATCAAAAAAAATTAATTGTTTTTTAACGGAACCACCGCATATGTCAAGAAAAGTTAATTGGTTTTCTAACAAACCACCGTTTATCAAAATCCAAAATTTATATGAAATGGGAAATTAATTTTTCCTTTAATTTTTGAAATTTTAAAATTTTGATTGAAATGCGAAAGCACCGAATTTTATAAAAGTTTTAATGTTTTAATATACATACATATATGAGTAAGAAAAATACCCGTAGGCAAAATGTTAAATACATATATGTATACTTATTTTATCTTCTTCTGGTCACTGCTGCTGCTGCGCTGGCAGACCTGAATCGCTGCTGGTGTTGTTGCTGCTGCTGGTATGTGTCTTTGCGTGTTAATGTTGTTGGTGGTGGAAAATTGCGCTAACTTGCGTGTATTTGCTTTTGGGTGCCGTTAAATGCGTCGTTATGCGTAGCGTGGTGCGAGTGGCGTTATGTACAATTTATAAAATATGTAAAATTTTGAGTTAAATTTTCATTATTAAATTGTATTTTAATTTTGTTGAATTTTGCTTTTGTTAAATGTTGATTAATAAAATTGTTTTTGTGGTTTATTAAATTCAATGCAGAAAAATTGTACTGTCGTTTTTAAATTTAATTTATAAAATTGAATTGTAGAATTGTTTAAAGTTGTATTAGAAAAACATATTGTAGGTTTGTTAAATTTTATTTTAAGAAATTATATCGTAGTTTAGTAGAATTTTATTTAGAAAATTTATATTGAGGTTTTGTTGAATTTTAGTTAGAAAATTGCATGGTAGTTTATTAAAAATTTATTTAGAAAATTATGTTTTGAAATTTAGTTGAATTTTATTTAGAAAATTATATCGTAGATTAGTAAAATTTTATTATGAAATTATGTATTGCATTTTTATTGAATTTATTTAGAAAATTACGTCGTAGATTAAAATTTTAATTAGCAATTTATATATTAGAATCTCAGAATTTATTGAGAAAATTGTATTATTATATTTTTGCACATTTCTCGCACCACACTCACTTTTACTTTTTTGTCCAAAAAAAACTGTTGTCTCCCCGAAAAAAAAATTTTCCACTTACCGCTGCTAATGTGAAAGACGTCCGGTTCGTCGCGTTGCCAAATTGAAAAAGGAACGATGCTCCAGCCTCACGGTCGCCATATCGTGAACGTAAAATGGTGTTGTATAACTGACTATTGGGGTAAGGCGGAGGTGGCATTTGGCATGCTGGCAAGCCCCTGCTAGCTCGTCGGGCGGGGTGAGTTTTTGCTCACTCGCCTTACCTACAGTTATACAAACAAGAGAGAGGTTCATGCCTGAAATCTATGCAAAGGAAAGGAAAGCTGGAAGAAAAGGTCTGTCCGTGTCAGGTGGAGTCATCCCTCCCACTCTGCGTAAAACCTTGACGCAGCCTTGGACGTCGCTGTGACTCCTAAATTTAGCAACGTCCCCTTAGCCTGACATTTGTCGGTATGTTACTGTCCCATGTCCCTATCCAGTCTAGTCAGTCATAGTCGCCTCACATTCACGTCCCCTTTTTTGCACACGTGCAACACCCACACCAACTGAGTGTCTTAGCCTATCATTTTTGAATGGAATCAACCCATGAACCTGCTGAATATAAACGTAGGACTTTTTGGCGTAAACGTTATAAAGACTCTTTATTCAATAGTTACCCTGACCAGAAAAATAATATTAATAAAATTCACAATTCAACAATATCACCTATCTTACGGCTAGTTATGGAGACGACTTATATCTATTGTATATATATATGGATTGCAGGAGGCTAATAATAAGGAATGCGTTTTTGAAACATAGGTAGTAAGGAAACGGAAGCTAAGTTGGACAATTAGGAACTCAAGGAAATATCAAGATGCCGAAAGTCAACCGGAAATGTTTATTTAATAGAAAGGTTATGAATGCAAAAAGACAAAAAAAACACAAAAGGAAACTCTATAATGAAACTTGAAATTAAAAATTACTGAATCGAAAATATGACAGGAGCTTTAACGTAAAAAGAAAACTAATAATGCCAAAATTGATTAAATTGAAAATTATTAAATAACAAAAACTTTAACATGACACAGAAACTCAAAAATGAAAAAAAAATTCTTATTTGCAACTCGTTAAGTGTACTTAGCGAGCCGCCACTGTATGCCAAGCGATTATCACCCTCTTGGCTTCCAATAGGGTTTCTTTGTTAAAAGGTGAGATATGTGTACGTTTGTATATACATACATTTGTTTGATTAAAATGAATAGCTTAAAGAGATATCACTTACCGAGCATATCCCGCGACGGAGGCGCCTGCGTCGAAGAGAGAGAGCGTGGCTGGAAGATCAACATATACATACGTACATGAGCATATACCTACAAACAAATCCTATGTTGGAACGACTACTCAGTAATAGGTGGAAGAGGGGATAATGAGAAATTGCAAAGTTATTCGGGCATGCGGTTGCGGCCCGGATCAAAGGCTTTACGCGCGGTCAAACAAATTAAATTATGAAAACAATATATATAAATGGATATGAAATGTGGTGATAATAACAGATTTAAAGTTTAATATGGTCCGGGGTATTGGAAAAGCTCAAAAATTTAATACTTCGGGCCACAAAAATGGAATCGCAAAAAAAATCTACATTAATAAAAGTATTGAAAAATAATGAAAAAATGGGCTAAGTAAAAAAAGAAAGAAACTCAAAGCGTGTAAAAAAAGCCCGAGTCGAAAAGAAGAAGAGTTAGGTGAAAAAAAAATTTTGCAAACTTTAAATGCGAAAAAAAAGCGAAATAGAAGAAAGAAAAAAATATAAGTGCAAGGTATAAAAACCGAACGCGAAAGAAAACTGAAAATTAACCAAGAACTGAAGAAAAATATGGAAATCCGAAAAATGTAGATTATTACGAGGGTAATAGGAGGTAAAAAAGTAAGAAATGAACTGTGAGGCAAATAAAAAAAAGGTGTGAAGAGGTAAGAAGAAATGCACAAGTGGAATTGTTAATAATTATAAAAAAAAAATTCTTAATATTAGGGTGCTATAATGACAATTAAATTCATACAAAAATCTAACCAAAATTCATCCAGGTTTTCAGTTATTAAATAGAAAAAAACTAAAAACTAGATCTAAAATTTAACTAACACACTCCGTTGAAAAGATGATTGCAAATTCAGAAAAATCCAAAAAAATTAAATTGAGAAAGTTGGTAACTTTAACTTAAGCTAGCAAACAAAAATTTAAGCAAATGGATTGCAAAAAAAAAACTGCAACAAAACAAATGCGGTGTTGGTTCCTCTCTCCTCTATTGTGGTTTCGAAAAAAATGCTGCGGTGCCGGGACAGGAGCGCCAAGATGCCCCTCTTTTATACCCTTCGGCGTGGAGTCCGGCACCGGCTCTATGTTTCCCCTCCTGCTGGACTTCAGATACTACCCCGCTTATTTGCTTCTCTTTGGTGTCTGTGTGTGTGCGTGCGTGTCGTGGCACTAATGATGGTGGCTGGTGTGGCAGGTTAAAACCTTTGTGTCGCAATCTGAATAGGCAAGGGAAAAGAATTTTAGGGACTAGGGTCATGCTGACAACGAAACCAGACATTAGGGTACATGTGGACTTATTATGTTTATTGACTTTCATCGAGTTATGTTATTTTATCTATTTATTTGCTTTTTTTTTTTTATTATTCCAATATACGTATTTATGTCATTTTATTTATTTAGTTGATTTTAATTTATTTTACTTAATTTTATCTGTATATTTAATGTTATCTAGGTATTAGATTTTACTCAAATGTTGGACTTTATGTATCCATGCATGTTATTTTATTTTATTTTGTTTTATTTTATAATTTTAGTTAATTTATTTAAATTTAATTTTATTGTTAACTTTCATTATTTTATTTAATTTTATTACTTCACATTATCTTTGTAGTTACTTATATTTATTTATTCAATTTTGTGAATTTTAGGTATTTAATTTTATTTAATTTAATTTACATTTTTAAAAATTTTATTTATGTTCAGGAATAGTCCACACGCACCAGGGGCTGGGGCTGGGGCTGGGGATTTCACTGACTCACCTGAATAGGATCCAGGACACCGAGTTGTTTTTTCCTATGTGCCGGTGCTTAACGGTCCAATAACGCGGTTAGTAACAACCGTAAACCGAAACTTATTTTTTTTTTCACAAAGGACTTTTTTTCCACTTAAAACGACTTTAGCAGCTTCCGCACTCACTTGCATGTTCTTTACATTTGAGACATGCCCTGTCATCGTTTGGCGATCGTACCCCATAGATCGAAAGCATTTCTTTCTCACCACTTTCACTCAAGAACGAAAGATACCCATACATACAATCCTCTTTTGGCGGGAAACGACAGACATAAACTTTCACGAACAAACTTCACGCATACTAACAGATACATGTTCGAACATCTAGGAATGTGTTTGCTTTCTACCAGTTACTAACACATGTGAACGTAGCTATGCTGGTATATGCACACAGATATATACGTAGATGTTTGAACATCCTTACCATCGCCTTAACCCACTGGCTGCCGCTACAGGCTCGCAACCGCCGATGTTGCTTGCAACATGGAGCGTGGGCGTAAAAAAAAACTCAAAGCGCAGTCTGTAATCCCTTTCCCTTGATGCGCCTAACGTGTGGCCTCGTCCCACGACCTAAAGCCGGGCTATCCCCTATTCTCTAGATTATTCAGGGTCTAGGTTAAACTCGTATAGGGGCAGCACGCAGAATTATTAAATTTTCTACTACTAAACTAATATCACAGATGTATGCTTATTTTACGGACTAGAAGGACATGCGGGTTAAATCTAAAGTTATATCACTGGTAGGTATCTAAGCCTATATCGCAGTTATGCATCTAAATCTATATCACAGTTTTTAGTCAGTTAGTAGGAGAAAATATCACAGGGTAAAAGAATTAAAATAAATAAAAAGGATATATAAATAATAAAAATAAATAAATAGATAAGTAGGTCAGTAAGGTCAAGTATACAAATAGTCATAAATATAAATAATTGCATAAATAATTACTTTCATGGTCAAGTCAAAAACTAAGCTAGAACACATAACACATATCTACCTTCAACATATAACCACAGACTAACATTCAACGTGTAATTAAGCAACAAAGATATCTTTAGCGTGGTACACGCCGATTTTCTTGCCACTTGTATCGCCGAGTTCATACATGGAGTTACCAATTACTTTGAGGATTATACACTTTACTTGCTTAGGGGCAAGTTTCGCGTTGTAGTTCTTTATTTGTGAACTCTGCTTGAAATTCCGGCGATATACCACTTGTCCGATTTGGAATTTCACATCTTTGCTCCGAGTATTGTAAACCTTTTGGCTTCGCTCATGAGCTAGCTTCAATTCCCTCATAATAGTATCTCTTATTGCTTGTAATTTATCTGCTCGCGTATATATCTCTATATCCGAGTCTTGAACGGACCCTAATTTGCGACACACTTCATAGGATGCCCCATGTTGCATCATTGGCATGCCAAACGTGGCATAGTATGGTGCACAACCTATGGAAGTGTGTACCGCACTGCGCAGGGCAAAAGCTGCATCACTGATGCACTTATCCCAATTCTTTTGGTTCTCTTTAATAAATGACCTCACGATTTGTAGCACTGAGCGATTTACTCTCTCCGCTGCATTCCCTTGTGGAGAGTAGAAAGCCGTTCGGATGTGAGTTGTTCCATACTTCTCTAAAAATTTCGCGAAAATATCAGAGACAAATTGTTTGCCATTATCAGAATGCACGTATTCCGGAACTCCAAATATGTGAAAAACCTCTTTTTCTAAGAACTTAACTACTTCTACAGACGTGGCCTTACGCATAGGTTTTAAAAAGACGAACTTAGAAAAATGGTCAAGACACACAAATACATAAACATTTCCATCACACGTACGTGGGTATGGGCCCATAAAGTCAATATACAATCGTTTGAAAGGTCGTTCAGTTACGTGCTGCTTGCCCATGGGTGGTCGCTGGAAGGAATTTTGGGTCTTATTTCCTTTACAGACTTCACAATCTCTAACATATCTTTGCACATCGATTACCATACCAGGCCAGTAATATTTCTCACGTATACGGGCTAACGTCTTATGGATGCCTCCGTGCCCCGCTGAAGGTGAGCTGTGAGAAGCATCCACCAATCCTGCACGCAGCTCCGATGATACCCAGAGCTTCCTGGTCTGGTCCTGTTGAAGATCGTCCCCCCTGTCAAACTGTGTCCGTCTATAGACATATCCGTCCGAAACGCATAAGTCCGGAAGTTTGTCTTGGTTCTGTGTCACGGTCTTTGTAAGTTCGTCATACTCTTCAGTTTTAAAGTAGGGTGAGTCTAAGTCAATGTCCATTAGTCTGTCTGATAGCGTAATTTCCTCCATGTGAGCCCGCGACAGCGTATCTGGAACAACGTTAAGTGCTCCTTTCCGGTGTTCAATTTGGAAGTCGAAAGCCTGCAATTTTAAACTCCACCGCGCGAGTCTTCCAGACAGATCTTTCTGGTTCATCAACCATTTCAGACTCGCGTGATCAGTTATAATTGTGAACGGCAAACCTTCAACGTACGGCCTAAATCTTTTTACGCTTATCACCGCCGCGTAACACTCCAGCTCGGTAATGCTATAATTTCGCTGGGCTTTATTTAGTTTGGCGGAAATGTAAGCTATCGGTCGTTCGTTGTTCTCGTCGTCTAACTGAAAGAGTACCCCGCCCACTCCGTCTGTAGAAGCATCGCACTGGATGTAAAAACATCTGTCGAAATCAGGGTGTACCAGTACGGGAGCAGAAATAAGGCTCTGCTTTAGCCGCTCGAACGACTTCCTCGCTTCGTCTGTCATCGTAAATTTCTTGATTTTATCTTTAGTGAGACAGTCGTGCAGCGGCGCTGCAATGGTTGCGTAGTCTTGGATAAAACGACGGTACCAGCCTGACATCCCTAGAAACCGTCGGAGCTGCTTTGGTGTTTTCGGTTCGGGGAAATCCCTCACAGCAGCAACCTTGTTCGCATCGGTACGGACGCATCCATCGCCCACTACATAGCCTAGGTATCTAACTTCTTTAAAACAAAATTTACTATTTTCCACGTTAATGGTAAGGTTAGCCTCACGTAAACAGCTAGCGACCTTTTCCAGCAAACATAAATGGGACGAAAAATCTACGGAGCATACCAACAAATCATCCAAATACACAAACACGGAATCACGTAAAGAAGCGGGTATAACCTTGTCCATGAGTCTACACATTCTTTGCGCTGCGTTACACAGTCCAAACGGCATGACTGTGTATTGGTATAGGGGACGCCCTGGCACTGTAAAAGCTGTCTTTTCTCTAGATTTCTTTTCGAGCGGTATTTGCCAAAAGGCATCCTTTAGGTCAATGGCCGAAATAAACCTAGTGTTTTGAAGCCGGCTGAGAATCCCGTCAATGTTCGGAAGTGGATAAGCGTCCTTTATAGTCCGCTCATTGACCTTCCTCGCGTCGAGGCAGAGACGCTTCTTTTCACCTTTTATCACCAGCGATACGGGAGAGCTCCAGCTACTATTGCTCTCCTCAATCACCCCTAGACTCAGCATCCTGTCTAGTTCTTCAAAGACAAGTTTTTGAATCGCTGGTGATATTGGATAGTGCCTCTGTTTGACTGGGAGATTCTCATCCAAAACTTCGATTACATGTTCTTCTACGTTGGTTTTCCCTAACCCAAAAACAGCAAATGATGGGAACTGCGCCTTGATCCCTTCTAAAGCCACAGTTTGCTCTCTCGTAAGGACATGCTGCACGGCATCAAAAGATAAATCGCCCTCGGCGGGTACAAGTTCTGCCACGGCAGTGTGGGTTGAACGCGTGCTAACCCCCCGACTAACAACATTTAGATCGAAAGCCTGCCAAAAGTCTACCCCTAAATAAACCTCCTGCTGGAGGCCTGGCACGAAGAGGAACTCAAGGTCCTTATACACTCCATCCCCAAAGACAGACAGAGTGATAGCACCAACCACCGGCGTTTCGCCGCCATTCGCTGTACGTATATTGTGATTATTTAATGGGATGATGCTACCCTCTCTGCCTTCTATCACCTTTTCATAATTTTTCCCGAGGCAACTCGCGCCAGCACCTGAATCCAGCAAGGCTAAGACATCCCTATCACCGATCTGCGTTTGAGCGAAGTAACGGTTGTCGCCCTTCAACGTGACAATTGTTGAAACTATTTTATTAAAAATTCTTTTCATGATCTTTCTTTTTTCTCTCATTTTCTCTATTTTATTGTAATTCCTGCTTGTTTTCCTTGCTAACACTTCCTCACAAAAAATTCGGTGTCTAGCGGCCTCATAATCCAACTTTCGTCGATGTAGACTTTTTGGCTCGACTTTCGATACCCCCGCATTTTCATTAGACAAACTACTATCAACCTTTTTTAAAATTTGGTAGCTGGGTTGGTCTCCGGGCAGTCTGTGCCCTGGCGAGAGCTCCCGGCAATCTCCGCCAGCTGGGAGTTTCCCTTACCCGCCTTGAATACACAAAAAGACATATCACCGCCACACGAAAAACATACCATGTTATGGAAGGACGACTTACAATGATTCTCTTTCTTCAACTCGGACGGATTTTTAACAAAAAAGTCGACAGGCATACCACACGAAAAACATAACATGAGATGGAAAGGGGACGCACAAAATGAATTGGTGGTGGGCTTGGGGTTACAAAAAGGCTTTATTTGAGACGCACTTCCGGGCATTGACTGTGTTTGTTGTCGGAATGCTACCTTCGGTTTCACATGATTAGTGATCGCGTCTACGGGTTTCCGGTTAATCCCCTCATCCCCAGGTGTCGCTTCGGGATATTCGAGTTCGTTGACCGGCTTAGCTCTGCTACGGTTTTCTTTAATTAGCCGTTCCGCCCGCCTACATTCCGCCTTAAGCTCAGCCAGCGTTTCAATTTTAGATGCGAAGGTTAAATTCGCAAGGTAGGGTTTCAGGTTTCCTCGGATTATCCCTACTAATTCCTTCTCCTGTATCTTTTTCCGCAGGCGGAAAGTCAGGTTATGGACCTCACCGTAGAAGTCGTCGAACCCTTCCTGTGGCTGTTGTTTACGCTCCATAATTTCTCGAATTATCTCGTAATCGGACTCCGCTGTCCTGAAATGGGCTAGAAGTTCTGTTTTCAGCTCTAAATACCCAAAGTCGCGTTCATCGGCATGATCTTCTAGACGTTGGGCGCCATTGTTGTATAAATGACTGTTGGGGTAAGGCGGAGGTGGCATTTGGCATGGTGGCAAGCCCCTGCTAGCTCGTCGGGCGGGGTGAGTTTTTGCTCACTCGCCTTACCTACAGTTATACAAACAAGAGAGAGGTTCATGCCTGAAATCTATGCAAAGGAAAGGAAAGCTGGAAGAAAAGGTCTGTCCGTGTCAGGACGTCGCTGTGACTCCTAAATTTAGCAACGTCCCCTTAGCCTGACATTTGTCGGTATGTTACTGTCCCATGTCCCTATCCAGTCTAATCAGTCATAGTCGCCTCACATTCACGTCCCCTTTTTTGCACACGTGCAACACCCACACCAACTGAGTGTCTTATCCTATCATTTTTGAATGGAATCAACCCATGAACCTGCTGAATATAAACGTAGGAATTTTTGGCGTAAACGTTATAAAGACTCTTTATTCAATAGTTACCCTGACCAGAAAAATAATATTAATAAAATTCACAATTCAACAATATCACGTATCTTACGGCTAGTTATGGAGACGAATTATATCTATTGTATATATATATGGATTGCAGGAGGCTAATAATAAGGGTTTTTGAAACATAGGTAGTAAGGAAACGGAAGCTAAGTTGGACAATTAGGAACTCAAGGAAATATCAAGATGCCGAAAGTCAACCGGAAATGTTTATTTAATAGAAAGGTTATGAATGCAAAAAGACAAAAAAAAAACACAAAAGGAAACTCTATAATGAAACTTGAAATTAAAAATTACTGAATCGAAAATATGACAGGAGCTTTAACGTAAAAAGAAAACTAATAATACCAAAATTGATTAAATTGAAAATTATTAAATAACAAAAACTTTAACATGACCCAGAAACTCAAAAATGAAAAAAAAATCTTATTTGCAACTCGTTAAGTGTATTTAGCGAGCCGCCACTGTATGCCAAGCGATTATCACCCTCTTGGCTTCCAATAGGGTTTCTTTGTTAAAAGGTGAGATATGTGTACGTTTGTATATACATACATTTGTTTGATTAAAATGAATAGCTTAAAGAGATATCACTTACCGAGCATATCCCGCGACGGAGGCGCCTGCGTCGAAGAGAGAGAGCGTGGCTGGAAGATCAACATATACATACGTACATGAGCATATACCTACAAACAAATCCTATGTTGGAACGACTACTCAGTAATAGGTGGAAGAGGGGATAATGAGAAATTGCAAAGTTATTCGGGCATGCGGTTGCGGCCCGGATCAAAGGCTTTACGCGCGGTCAAACAAATTAAATTATGAAAACAATATATATAAATGGATATGAAATGTGGCGATAATAACAGATTTAAAGTTTAATATGGTCCGGGGTATTGGAAAAGCTCAAAAATTTAATACTTCGGGCCACAAAAATGGAATCGCAAAAAAAATCTAAATTAATAAAAGTATTGAAAAATAATAAAAAAATGGGCTAAGTAAAAAAAGAAAGAAACTCAAAGCGTGTAAAAAAAGCCCGAGTCGAAAAGAAGAAGAGTTAGGTGAAAAAAAAATTTTGCAAACTTTAAATGCGAAAAAAAAGCGAAATAGAAGAAAGAAAAAAATATAAGTGCAAGGTATAAAAACCGAACGCGAAAGAAAACTGAAAATTAACCAAGAACTGAAGAAAAATATGGAAATCCGAAAAATGTAGATTATTACGAGGGTAATAGGAGGTAAAAAAGTAAGAAATGAACTGTGAGGCAAATAAAAAAAGGTGTGAAGAGGTAAGAAGAAATGCACAAGTGGAAATGTTAATAATTATAAAAAAAAAATTCTTAATATTAGGGTGCTATAATGGCAATTAAATTCATACAAAAATCTAACCAAAATTCATCCAGGTTTTCAGTTATTAAATAGAAAAAAACTAAAAACTAGATCTAAAATTTAACTAACACACTCCGTTGAAAAGATGATTGCAAATTCAGAAAAATCCAAAAAAATTAAATTGAGAAAGTTGGTAACTTTAACTTAAACTAGCAAACAAAAATTTAAGCAAATGGATTGCAAAAAAAACTGCAACAAAACAAATGCGGTGTTGGTTCCTCTCTCCTCTATTGTGGTTTAGAAAAAAATGCTGCGGTGCCGGGACAGGAGCGCCAAGATGCCCCTCTTTTATACCCTTCGGCGTGGAGTCCGGCACCGGCTCTATGTTTCCCCTCCTGCTGGACTTCAGATACTACCCCGCTTATTTGCTTCTCTTTGGTGTCTGTGTGTGTGCGTGCGTGTCGTGGCACTAATGATGGTGGCTGGTGTGGCAGGTTAAAACCTTTGTGTCGCAATCTGAATAGGCAAGGGAAAAGAATTTTAGGGACTAGGGTCATGCTGACAACGAAACCAGACATTAGGGTACATGTGGACTTATTATATTTATTGACTTTCATCGAGTTATGTTATTTTATCTATTTATTTGCTTTTTTTTTTTTTATTATTCCAATATACGTATTTATGTCATTTTATTTATTTAGTTGATTTTAATTTATTTTACTTAATTTTATCTGTATATTTAATGTTATCTAGGTATTACATTTTACTCAAATGTTGGACTTTATGTATCCATGCATGTTATTTTATTTTATTTTGTTTTATTTTATAATTTTAGTTAATTTATTTAAATTTAATTTTATTGTTAACTTTCATTATTTTATTTAATTTTATTACTTCACATTATCTTTGTAATTACTTATATTTATTTATTCAATTTTGTGAATTTTAGGTATTTAATTTTATTTAATTTAATTTACATTTTTAAAAATTTTATTTATGTTCAGGAATAGTCCACACGCACCAGGGGCTGGGGCTGGGGCTGGGGATTTCACTGACTCACCTGAATAGGATCCAGGATACCGAGTTGTTTTTTCCTATGTGCCGGTGCTTAACGGGCCAATAACGCGGTTAGTAACAACCGTAAACCGAAACTTATTTTTTTTTTTCACAAAGGACTTTTTTTCCACTTAAAACGACTTTAGCAGCTTCCGCACTCACTTGCATGTACTTTACATTTGAGACATGCCCTGTCATCGTTTGGCGATCGTACCCCATAGATCGAAAGCATTTCTTTCTCACCACTTTCACTCAAGAACGAAAGATACCAATACATACAATCCTCTTTTGGCGGGAAACGACAGACATAAACTTTCACGAACAAACTTCACGCATACTAACAGATACATGTTCGAACATCTAGGAATGTGTTTGCTTTCTACCAGTTACTAACACATGTGAACGTAGCTATGCTGGTATATGCACACAAATATATACGTAGATGTTCGAACATCCTTACCATCGCCTTAACCCACTGGCTGCCGATACAATGGCTCCGCCAGCCGTTCGCCACTCACCCAGGTTAGCTGCTATGCCGTGGAGGGCGCCGCCTCCAGATTGTGGCCATTTTTAAGTAAACTTTATTAAGAGGTTAACGTGGCGGCCTTCTCCGCCAGGTTTTCATTATGCACCAGAAAAAAGACTTGCTTTATTTAATATTTGAATACACTTTACTTTATTTTAAGAACACGTGTTACAAGTTGCCAAAATTATAATGATGGTGGTGAAATATGAAAATGGCGAGGGCACTATTGCAAATCGACATTTTCACATTTCACCCCACATATGTATCTTATTATTTCTCCCTTACAGCCTTGCGATGGCTGAATACTTATTTATGTATATATTTCCTATTCCTCTTAGTATTCACAAGACATGTTAGTGATGAAAGTTATAGTGTTGCCATATGTGTCATTGAAAGGACGACTTGGGTCATTTTACCATTACATAGCTGAATGCGTTTGTAACCATTTGAACTATCGTAGGAGTGCGGGTTCGACTCCCACTCCGGGAGAAAAGGCTTTGAAGAGATGTACAAGGTACAATCGAAACAGCTGTCACCTTTTCCGTCCTGACGCCACGTTGTTTAAATTTTTCCCAAATTATTAAATAAATTATAAAATTAAAAATTGCTTGAAATAAATGTTAAACATTTAAAGCAATACGGGCAATCCCCGATTAATCCATATAAATAGACAACATTTGGTTAATTCGTTGTAGTTCTATAAATAGCACAAAAACAGCTATAATAACAAGTTTCTATGAAACCGCCTTACAAACATGCATAACTTCAACACATAACTACATACGAAGTATGGGATGTGTGGAAGATAATGTATGCGAAAGAAGGCAATTGGGAAAAACTTTACAACAACTAAGGCATGACGTAGCTGAATGCGTTTGTAACCATTTCAACTATCGTAGGAGTGCGGGTTCGACTCCCACTTCCGGGAGAAAAGGCTTTGAAGAGATTTACAAGGTACAATCGAAACAGCTGTCGTCTTGTCCGTCCTGATGTCACGTTGTTTAAATTTTTCCCAAATTATTAAATAAATTATAAAATTAAAAATTGGTTGAAGTAAATGTTCATACATTTAAAGCAATACGGGCAATCCCCGATTAACCCATATAAAGAGACAACATTTGGTTAATTCGTTGTAGTTCTATAAATAGAACAAAAACAGCGATAATAACAAGTTTCTATGAAATAGCCTTACACACATACATAACTTCAACACATAACTACATACGAAGTATGCGATGTGTGGAAGATAATATATGCGAAAGACGGCAATTGGGAAAACCTTTACAACAACTAAGGCATGACGTAGCTGAATGCGTTTGTAAACATTAAAGCAATACGGGCAATCCCCGATTAATCCATATAAATAGACAACATTTGGTTAATTCGTTGTAGTTCTATAAATAGCACAAAAACAGCTATAATAACAAGTTTCTATGAAACCGCCTTACAAACATGCATAACTTCAACACATAACTACATACGAAGTATGGGATGTGTGGAAGATAATGTATGCGAAAGAAGGCAATTGGGAAAAACTTTACAACAACTAAGGCATGACGTAGCTGAATGCGTTTGTAACCATTTCAACTATCGTAGGAGTGCGGGTTCGACTCCCACTTCCGGGAGAAAAGGCTTTGAAGAGATTTACAAGGTACAATCGAAACAGCTGTCGCCTTGTCCGTCCTGATGTCACGTTGTTTAAATTTTTCCCAAATTATTAAATAAATTATAAAATTAAAAATTGGTTGAAGTAAATGTTCATACATTTAAAGCAATACGGGCAATCCCCGATTAACCCATATAAAGAGACAACATTTGGTTAATTCGTTGTAGTTCTATAAATAGAACAAAAACAGCGATAATAACAAGTTTCTATGAAATAGCCTTACACACATACATAACTTCAACACATAACTACATACGAAGTATGCGATGTGTGGAAGATAATATATGCGAAAGACGGCAATTGGGAAAACCTTTACAACAACTAAGGCATGACGTAGCTGAATGCGTTTGTAACCATTTCAGCTATCGTAGGAGTGCGGGTTCGACTCCCACTCCCGGGAGAAAAGGCTTTGAAGAGATTTACAAGGTACAATCGAAACAGCTGTCGCCTTGTCCGTCCAGATGTCACGTTGTTTAAATTTTTCCCAAATTATTAAATAAATTATAAAATTAAAAATTGCTTGAAATAAATGTTCATACATTTAAAGCAATACGGGCGATCCCCGATTAATCCATATAAAGAGACAAAATTTTGTTAATTCGTTGTAGTTCTATAAATAGAGCAAAAACAGCGATAACAACAAGTTTCTATGAGACCGCCTTACAAACATGCATAACTTCAACACATAACTATATACGAAGTATGGGATGTGTGGAAGATAATATATGCGAAAGAAGGCAATTGGGAAAAACTTCAAAACAACCAAGGAATGACGTAGCTGAATGCGTTTGTAACCATTTCAACTATCGTAGGAGTGCGGATTCGACTCCCACTCCCGGGAGAAAAGGCTAATACGAGATTTACAATTACAATCGGAACAGCTGTCGCCTTGTCCATCCTGATGTCACGTTGTTTAAATTTTTCCCAAATTATTAAATAAATTATAAAATTAAAAATTGCTTGAAATAAATGTTCATACATTTAAAGCAATACGGGCAATCCCCGATTAATCCATATAAAGATACAACATTTGGTTAGTTCGTTGTAGTTCTATAAATAGAACAAACACAGGATAATAACAAGTTTCTATGAAACCTCCTTACAAACATGCATAACTTCAACACATAACTACATACGAAGTATGCGAAGAAGGCAATTGGGAAAAACTTTACAAGAACTAAGGCATGACGTAGCTGAATGCGTTTGTAACCATTTCAACTATCGTAGGAGTGCGGGTTCGACTCCCACAAGGTACAATCGAAACAGCTGTCGCCTTGTCCGTCCTGATGTCACGTTGTTTAAATCTTTCTGTTTTTGTTGTTTTGTTGGTTTTATTACGTTATTGTTGTTGCTGGTTCTTACGGTGTTGTTTGAGTTATGTAGAATTCAACAATCAAATTTCCGGACGAATGAGATAAAAATTAATTATGTGGAATTTACGGAAGAATAAACACTCATTTTATAAAATCAACAAAATTAAATAAAAGAAACAAAGAGCCGATAAATTTGTTAAGTAATATATATAAAAAACAGTTTGTTTCGACATAGAATCCAAATCATGGCATGGCAACACTAACGCATTTAATATTTGTACTAAACCGACCTATATGGCAACGTAGTTTTCGCAATCACTTTATGTTTGTCATTCGTTTAATAAAATAAACCTTGTACTTTTTTCCTTTCCGCCAAGAGTCATCCTTATTGTCTTAAAAACCAGTGGCGTAGTGAGGGTTTCTTGCGCACGGTGCCAAAACAAAAATTCAGAAATCAATATTCAGAAGGCAAATTTCAGAAGACAAATTTCAGAAGTCAAATTTCAGAAGTCAAAATTGAGACAGTAATGAGACAGCAAAAAACATTTAATTTTGTGCATTAATTACATGCTTGCTTTTGCATACAATTTAGAATTTTAGATTTTACTACTTTTTCTTTATACATAATTCCTTCCAAATAGATAAACGTTTCTGAATTTTGAGAAAAATTTAATGTTCTTTCTGTCGTCTGATTACTTTCTGAATTTTGTCTTCTGAAATTTTAATTCCGAATTTTCACTTCTGAAATTTGACTTCTGAGTTTTGACCTCTGAATTTTGTCTTTCTAAAAAAGGGTTCTGACTAATCTTTTCTGAAAAAATGTGTGTCTGAATTTTCCGACATCTAGATGACTTATTAGCTGATTTGAAGTTGATCAGGAACCAATGGGAAACAATTTTAAACGAATGCAAAAGAGTTTCTATTCAATTGAACGTCTAGCCAAAGTTTCCGGACATTCGAAGGAGAAAACCCAAAAGACGCTTTGAAGATAATGGAAACGAGATGATTACGGATGATCCAGAGTCTGGTTATAAAAACAATACATTCTTGGTGATCGTTGATTCGGTAATCACTGGCATTTCTGAACGATTTGCAGCTATGAGAAAGTTGAACGAGACGTTTTCTTTATTGTGATAGTTTGAAGACATGGCTGAAACTACGGTTCGGGCAAGCGGGGCAAAATTTGTCGAAAAATACAAGTCGCACGTTTCTCAAAGCTTAGAATGGGAAATAATTCACTTGAAACACATTTGTGCGGGGGGAACATGCATCAAGGAGTGCACGCATGAGGTGCAACCGTCCCCCGGCTTCCACCTTCACGACTGCAGTTGGCGCCAGAGTAGCCATTGGGCGAAGGGTTGGGCCGGCTGTAGTGTGGGCCGGAGTGATTCCGTTCCTAAAGGAACTGTGTTGTGGTAGCTGGCGCGGCCGAGTGGCCAGTCTACCGTTTCGGTTGTGTTCATGCGAGTTTCGAATAGCGCGTAGCTGGCGCGGCCGAGGGGCCAGTCTACGCTCGCGCGTTTTCCGTGGTGCTCGCAGGTGTCGTTGCGTGGGTGGGCGGAAAGGCCGTGATTCCGCTCCACTTTCCTCTCGTCTTTCGTGCGCTCATAGGGGTCGGAACGGCTGTGGGTCCGATCCCCTAGTGTTTGCTCGACCTGTATGGGAGCGCGCTCTACTCCTGGATTGTATCTGTGGACCCTCAGTAAAGGCCGACTCCAACGCATGGACAGACAGCGCCTCATCCATAGTCCCGTCGTCTACCTGTTGCGTCATGGGCATCCTTTCATAGCCCTCCTCCTCCTCTTCTAAGACCAGCTAGTTCCAGCTCTTGGGCTGCTCTGCCTCCGTTGAAATATCTTCCATTGAAAGGTGCAGTGTGGTATGATGGTTGCTCCCACATCTTCGGCACCTGCCCTTACTCGTGCAGTCTCTAGCGCGATGCACCATCGAAAGACAATTTTGGCAGAAGTTAGTTCTGATAATTTCGCGCAGCCGTTGCAGCGGGGACTTTGCGCGATAGAGAGGACACGACCTGATCGGATGTTTCGCGTCGCATAAATGGCACGGCTTTGGGTAACGAGCGGCCTGGCGCTCGGTCCTCTTTCGTAGCGAAGCGTAACGAGTCATTCTATTTAGAGAAAATGGAATAAAAATAAAGGGAGCTTGTTGATTTATTATGACTATGTTACGCGTTCGGTGGCGAGTAAGCCCCAATTCTATTATCGGCGCTTTTGAAATTTCGCTCGTGAGTAGGGTGAAAACCTCTCTAGATGCCTACGAGAATATATTCATATCTCGCGTACGTTATGTGCGTGGCCTCTTTCCGCGCACGTTATGTGCCTGGGTCTTTAGTGCCTTCTTCTGTTTATTTTGGTGTCACCCGGTAGCGTTTTAGTTAGCCACGGGCACAGTAGTGCTGCAGAAAATGAGCATTTACGATTTTCGGTTCGCACATTCTTGTGTCGAACCGGGTAGAAAGTGTATAGCGTGGGTTCTTTTGAGTCGCTGTTATTTGTGTTGTTGGTGCTAAAAACCAACAACTTCCCTTCCCGCCACAAAAAAAATGTTTGGACAGCAAAATTGTATGCGATGTAAAGAAAAAATAAAAAAAATGTTCGTTTTGGATGAGGAGAATCATTTGTAGAATGTATCATTTTCCTCTTTTTGTATTACCTTTCGGTTATTTATTCAACCTTTCCCCAAGTACGCTTGTAGTCCTGTTTAATTGATGGCCTTTAGCAAATGGCACGGTTCCCGAAGGGTATTTGGCTCCGGTACCAATTTTTCGGAAACGGGTTCTTCGGTACCCGTTTGCATCATTTTTTGCATCCCTAATATAATGTACATTTAAAACTCGGCATATATGTACATACGTTGGTATAAGTATATGGACAGTCAGTGCACGGACCTTACTGCATTGGTAGATTGACTAACTTTTGGTATGTGAATACTTTTCCGAATAACATGCCGAAATCGGTTGTTTTGTGGCAATATCTTTGGTTCATTGGAAAATTGTTGTGGTAGTTAGACATTTTTGTATGTGATTTATTTTGTGATTTGTTTGTTTTACAATGAATTGGGAATTTTTGTTACAAATATAAACCGTAGTTATCGTTTTCATGAAACTTCTACTACAATTTTTCGTCTCCCAACATTTTGCTTGTAAAAAGATCCGGGCACTGGTAAATGTTTACTAGCAGCAAAGACAAACATATTGTGCACATTCATACACACCCGTGTATAGAATGTAAATTCCTCTGAATTGAAGCAAACGGTACTGATCGAAAGATTTTTTCCGTTTCTTCATTCTTTTTACTACGGCGCGTGGCCATCGTACACGGACATTTAGCTTAATTCTGAAAAGCAAAGGGTAAGTATTTAATATTGGTAATTCATATATAATTCAATATATTTTCCCACTGAAATTAATAATTAATGAATTTTCTCTTATTTTTAGGTGGCTGATGGTGGTGGTCATCTGGGAGTTGGAGTTATGTACATGGATGGAGTATCGCATTTTTTTTGTTTTTTATTGTGTGTACCGGCATCGCAAAAGGGGTGCTCCAACTGTGGCGTCGGCCGCGCTGTCAGTTGTCACACTTTTGCGATGCCCCTTTTATGCATGTATTGATGGATTTTCTTTTTGCAGGTTTTGGGACGGAGCATCCTGGCTCATGCAACTGCGATGTATGCTTAAGATTAACCACGCGATTGTGATGGGCGTGGCGCCTCAACATTCTTACTGTACGTCCAATATGCGCCATTTTTACAGTCTTTATTTTTCATTGTATCCCGCTTAATATAAAAATCCTAATAAGACGAACAAAAGGAAAGCTTTAAATTTCTGGTAGCTAGTGGAGAAGAAAAAAAAAATCCGATTTGACGCAAAATCAATTCAATTCTATGAAATTCATTAAATAGTTTTCTTCATCCTATTTGCGTTCGTAAGGTAACATTGCAAATCGCGGTAAGAAATACAAACAAAACCAAAGAGTCAATTGCAACAAAATTAAACGATAATCCCACTGAAAAACAGTTGTGAGAACGTAATGACTGAAAGTTTAAGTGATACTTAGAAACGTTTTTAATTATAAATAAATAAAGCAGAGGTCGTAAAAATGAAAGAAGTAAAGACACAGACGCACACACAAAAAGTGTAGTAAGCCGAAAGCAGAAACGGTGGCGGTGGCCGAATAAAAATTGACGCTTAGCTACGGCTGCATAGTTTTGGCAGCGCTTCCAACGTCAAGTTGAAGGATAAATTAAACAAATTTACAAAATAAATTAATTTTGACTAATACAAGGCGTTGAACGCAACAGCTCACGCACATACAAAATATGTGCACAGCACGCTGAGGATGCATACAATAATTTGCCACGCGATGTCAAGCTAACACATCTACTAGGTACCGTACACAATGGTCAACAATCCGAGGAGGCACGTCAAATGGCAGCAGTACTATTGCGGCGCTTATTTACATCAGAATTTACGGAATTTTACAAAGAGTTGCCTCAAGAGTCACAAACTCAGCTATTGCAACAGATATTGTTGGCAGTACAACAAGAAATTACTCCAAACTTACGTCGTAAAATCTGTGAAGTAGTCGCTGAAGTAGCACGTAGTCTCACCGATGATGATGGCAACAATCAATGGACTGATATTTTACAATTTTTGTTTCAATGTGCAAACTCACCCTTTGTACAACTACAAGAATCTGCATTGCGTATATTTGCTAGTGTACCATCAATTTTTGGCAATCAAGAGGCACAATGTCTTGACTTAATCAAACAGATGTTGGCCAAAAGCTCGAGCCAACAGCTGATGTTGAGGTACGTTTCCAAGCTGTGCGTGCCATTGGCGCTTTCATATTACATCACAAAGCTGAAGAGACCAGCGTCTTCAAACATTTTTCAAATTTGCGTCAAATCTCGTTGACCTGCCGTGGACACACACGCCCCGTTGTGCATTAGTTATATTTGCGAGAGCGGTTACTACCTCCTATCGGCGGGTAAAGATGGCAGTCCCATGCCACGTCAAGGTGATACCGGTGATTGGGTTGGCGCAGTCGAAGGACACAAAGGTGCCGTTTGGGGTGTCGCGCTAAATAAGAATGCCACGTTGGCTGCTTCCGGTGCTGCTGATTTTACTGGCCAATAGCCTTCAAATGTCAGCTCATAATCATATACTGACAATCACACACGGTTCAACCATTAGCTTCTTGGAAGCGGACACATTGAAAAAGCTGAAAGAGGTGAAAGTGCCGACAAATGTCCCATCGGCTAGTTTGCGTCCAGATAAACATGTGTATGTGTGTGGAGGTGAAGACTTCAAAATGTACAGATTTGATTATATACCTGGCAATGAAATTGAATCCTTTAAAGGACATTTTGGTCCAGTACATTCGGTGACGTTTAGTCCAGATGGTAAACTTTATGCTGGCGGCGCCAGAAGATGGCGGTGGTTATCTGATTGGTCTACACGCATTTGCACGTATATTCGCATGCATTATAATTACAATTTCGATGCATTTCTGTATTATATACAATTCGTTTTATGGTTGCTCAGAGCCAAGAGCAACCCTAACGGCTTTGACGCCACCAATAACATCGTCAATGCCAACAACATCTTTGGAGGTACATTTGCGTTCACAAGCGCTGGCATATAGAAATTGGCCATCAAGTTGAGGTATGTATGTAATTGAGTGAACTTAAATAGAATGAGTTTTATAATGTAAGATTATCTTTATTTCAGAAGCACTAATTAAAATAGGCCCGCGATAACGACTATTTCTTGGTGGTCGTATCTGGGTGACATCGGCGAAGGAACTCCGCGACAAGGTAACTGAAAGTTATTAACAAAAACCTGTACAATCGCTATGGGGTCTTTGGTTACTGCAGCCACGCTTGTGGCAATGTGTGATATGGGTTTAATTACTAAATTATGCTGTGTATAATTTGAGGTAGTGACCACCCCGAAACTCAAACTTTGTGGTTTTTTTTCCCATCCAGCTGAAAATAAAGATTTGTTGGCGGGTGCGGCAAATGCCGATGTACCCTGAGCGTTACATTCGTTTGAATGGTGGAGTATGGAATGGTACGGGTGGTGGTATCTCAATTGTTGGTAGCGAATGTAGACTGCTCTCCTCTAAACTTTGAGCGAAGTTAGACTTCGTTAAGTCTCCTTCATCCAAGCTACTGAACTTTGCCAAACCATAGTTTATTGGCGCTGGGGGTGAGCAGATATACACAACGTTCGGTGTTAAATTCAAAAAAGTTAAAACATAGTAAAGGACCATTTGTTGAAAGTACATAAATTACGGGCATCGTTTGCACTTTTCTTTCGCCTACAGTTAACTCGTGAGTTGGAGAGTTGGCTAACGCTAAACCAATAGGATAAGTTTCATCGCTAGCTTCCGTGAGTGGCATTTCAATACGTGCTTCATCCCATAGCATGTAAGGTACCCATTGTGGTTGATTGCTACTATCCCTAGTCCCCACAAGGTCAATTTCAACGCGATTTGCCGGTTCTAATAATAGTAAATTCCACTGTGCAATGTGCATAAATGTAATTTGTTGTTTTCCTGATTAGGAGCTACTATAGCACACACCATTGTAATTAATACAGACAGGTGAACCACCTTTAGCTGCATTTACTATTTACATATTCGGCAGGGTACCCTCACCATGTTGCGAAAAGATTACACCAAGCTGAAAAGTCGATAACCAGTGTAATGATATAGTATCAAATGGACCTGGGTGTATATGGAGCGGGAAAATAATGCCTTTTGCAGGTGTAAGATCGAGTTTAAATTGTTGTAACTTTCCATTCGGATGACCGAGCCCGGTTTGCTTGCCCTTTTTCTCAAATAGTTTCCGGTAAAGGAAGTCCCTTTTTTTTCAGTGAATTGTAGTAGACAAGTATCTTTGGGGCATATTAGTAGCAATAATAAATTTGTAAATGCAAATAATTCAATTTCTGCTAAATATTTCGTGAATTGATAAAGTCATATTGGTTTGGTCATTCTTTCAGAAATTGTTTGAAGAATGCCGCGCATTAGAATTTTATTCAAAAATGCACTATCTCAAATTTGTTGCCAAACCTCCCAATATGAGCATAAGTGCGATGCCTTTTGTCGTAAGAAAAGGTTAATGAAGGCATTCCGAGATGAAGCGTTCTCCAAGCTAACTCTAATACAGGGGGGTTTTTGGCGTGATACGACCCTCAGCAGCCGCAATGAACTGGCAGAAACAAACCTAAAAGAAAATGGCTTATTGCAGAAACAAACCTAAAAGAAAATGGCCTATTGCCTTAGAACTTCATATTCCTCCCTTGACTTTGACAGAAATGTTAAGCTTGGTGTGGTCCTGCTACACAGGGAGTATTCACCTTTTTATTCTAAAATTTCGGAAAGCTCGGTTCCGTTAAGTATTCATGGAGGCGTTCCGGATAGACCGTTAATTTATAATATTTGGAATACGTTTGCCTTCGAAGTTTGGAATAGTCAAGTGCTGTTCTTAAATATTCGGATTGACTTAATTAAATTTTCTAAAAAATATAAGGAATTTAACCCTGCTAATATCTGGGGCAGATGAGTTTTCTCAATAGCGGTAGGCTTGCGATGTGCCTCGTTATGGGATAACAGGTGAAGTTTGGCTTTGATTTTATTGTTGGCCTCTTGCATTTGGCCAAGTGCATTTCAAATTCTGTGGCAGATAGCGGATCTGCATTAGAGCTGTTCTGGTATCCTCGTTATGGAATAACGAGTGAGTGGTATGGTGTCCTCGTTCGGGGGAGTGAGTCGATTGTGGGTTATTTTCTGGTGTCCTCGCTCTGGGTAAGCGAGTGAATTTGGGTTCGTTTTGGGTCTCGATAGGAAGGTGGAGTTCGGAAGGGAGTGAGGAAGAGGAACGGAGGGATTGTTATGAGGAGCTATTGGCCTTCTCGCAATCCATCTCCTCCGTTGGAAGAAGGATCAGTTTGACCAAAGGTCGTCTGACTTGACCCTTCTCTGTGATGAGGTCGACTACGCGAACTCGGTTATCTTCGCCGGGGTGTACGTTGACGACTCTACCTAGCCTCCACTCGTTGGGAGATAAGTTGTCCTCTTTGAGGACAGCGAGATCTCCCACTTTCATATTTTCCTTGGGATGCTTCCACTTCACTCGTTTTTGAAGTTCGGATAGATATTCCACCTTCCATCGTTTGCAGAAAGTGTGATGGAGGGCTTTGAGTTTCTGCCATCGATTGATCATCGAGGCAGAGCTCTCATTGGCATCTGGTTCTGGTGGAGCCAGCAGGTGGCTGCCGGTTAGGAAATGTCCGGGGGTTAGTGGTTCCAGGTCCGTTGGGTCATTCGATCCTGGACTGAGAGGGCGCGAGTTGAGGCACGCCTCAATCCTGCACAAAAGTGTTTGGAACTCCTCCATAGTATATTTGTGGGGAGAAGCAATCTTTTTGAAGTGGCTTTTGAAGCTCTTCACTCCCGCTTCCCACAGGCCGCCCATATGTGGAGCGGCGGCGGGAATAAAATGCCAGCTCAATGCTTGATGGCTATACTTTGAGACTGTTTTGTCTCGGCTTTCAGCCAGAAAGGCTTTAAATTCGGATCGTAAAGATCTTGATGCTCCGACAAAGTTTGTACCATTGTCGGAGTAGATGTTCTTCGGACATCCTCTTCTCGCGATAAAACGCGAGAAGGCTGCAAGAAAGCATGGGGTGCTGAGGTCACTAGTGGCCTCTAAGTGAATGGCCTTAGTGGAGAAACAGACAAAAAGGCATACGTAGCCTTTTGACAGTCGACATCCTCTACCGCGGTAGCTTTTGATGTCGAAAGGCCCCGCAAAGTCTACCCCGGTATTGGTGAACGCGCGGGTAAAAGTAGACCGTTCGCAGGGAAGGGCACCCATAAGTTGCGACTGTGCCTGCTTTCGATGAATAATGCAGGTTTTGCAATTGTGGATGACGGCTCTGATCATGGTCTTGACATTCGGTATCCAGTATTGGGTTCGGATGAGACGGAGCATGAGCTGGTTCTCGCCATGAAGGGAGTCATGATGAGCCATCATAACTGTAAGGCGAGACATCCTACAATTGTAAGGCAAGATGATCGGATGACGCTCGTTGTATGACATGTCTTTTGTTGCCCCTAGACGCCCCCCTGTTCTAATAATATCATGTTTGTCGATATATGGGTTGAGTGAAAGTATTTCACTCTTTCGATCGATAGGTTCCCTATTTTTCAATTTTTAATATTTTCTGTCCCGTAAAACTGTTTCTGGCAGACTCTTATTAATGCTTGAGTCGTTGCCTTAATCTCATCGGCTGTGATTATACACGCTTTTTCGTGGAACGAGGCTTTTGTTCTTGGGTGAGTTCTTTTATAAAACCTCCTAACAGAGGATAGAACCTTTAAAGCCCTGGGTAAATTTGAAAAACGGTCGATAATATCTACATGATCTACCCTTGTCGTGGCATATGTTTGTGCCCTCTTCTCTTCAACGGACGTTTTGTATTCGGTCTCTTGTGCTGGCCAGTGGGAATTGTCTTCTTGCAGCCAAGAAGGTCCCTGCCACCACAACGAATTGTTGACCAACTCTGATGCAAGTAGTCCTCTGCTTCCTAGATCCGCTGGATTAGATTCCGAGTCCACGTGAAGCCAGTCGTTGCTACCGACCATATCGATGATCTTAGTGATTCGGTGTGCGACGAAGGTTGACCAGGAACAGGGCGGCTTTCTTATCCATGCGAGTACGATGGTTGAATCCGTCCAGAGGTGAACTTTTGCTGGTCCCAAATGAATGTTTCGGAATATTGATTCCATGATTTCTGCGAGCAGCACGGCGCCGCAAAGTTCTAAACGCGGTAGTGAGATGGTTTTCACTGGGGCTACTCGGGTTTTGGCTAGCAAGAGATTTGTGAAAATTTTATCGTCCTTTTTACGCGCATGTAGATTGCTGCTGCATATGCCTTTTCCGATGCATCGCAAAAACCATGTATTTCGATGTCGTCATCGGGCGTAAAATTTACCCATCGCGGTATCCTAATGTTATCTATTTCGTTATAGTGTTGGGTGAAATTTTCCCACCGTTCTAAGGTAGTTGGGGAGACAGGCTCGTCCCACCCGGTGCCCTCTAACCAGATATTCTGCATTAGTATTTTTGCCACTATGACTATTGGTGCAAGCCAGCCTAAAGGGTCGAAAAGTTTGGCTATAGCGGATATGATTGCGCGTTTGGTGGTGTTCTCGCCATTCCCAAAGATCCTGCTGTAAAGTAAAACATGTCTGAGTGCGCGTTCCATCGTATTCCGAGTGCCTTCACCGAGCTAGCCTCTTCAAACGCTAAGAAGTCCTCGCTGAGCAAATCCGTTTTGGGGATGTCCTGAAGGATTTCCTCAAAATTTGATGTCCACTTGCGCAATGGAAAGCCAGCTGAGTGTAATGCTTCGCGAATCTCGTTTCTTGCTCTGATGGTTGACGCTATTGTATGTCCTACAGATAAAACGTCGTCGACATACATACTTTCTCGTAATATACCCGATGCTATTGGGTGCGTATTTTCTACATCATCAGCCAGTTGTAGAAGTGACCGTATCGCGAAGTAGGGGGCGCAGTTTACACCAAATGTGACAGTCTTTAGTTCGTAAAGACTTATGGGTTCGTTGGGGGATGTTCGATGGACAATTCTTTGAAATTTGGCGTGATTATCGGTCACCCAAATTTGCCTATACATCTTTTCTATGTCACTATTAAAGACAAAGCGGTACAGTCTCCAACGTAGAATTAAAATAGGCAAGTCTGCTTGGAGTACTGGACCTGGGTGGAGTATGTCGTTTAGACTAATGCCATTTGCTGTCGGACTTGACGCGTTGAAGACGACGCGTACTTTGGTAGTGGTACTTTCCGCTTTTACAACGGCGTGGTGGGGCAGGAAATAACTATCGGAATCGTTGGATGGAATATTGTTTTTGATTTTTCTCATATGTCCAAGCGTTTCGTATTCGGATAACACCCGAACATACTCTTTCCCTAACTCTTGGTTTTTCAGTAATCGTCCCTCATTTCTGAAGAATTGTGAACATGCGCGCTTTAGGGACGGTCCTAATGCAATCTTCTCAGGGTAATCCTGCCTGAATGGTAGCGAAACTGTATATCTTCCACTTTCATCACGTTTTGTTGTGTCCTTAAATAATTGTTCACAATACCTTTCTTCTTCATTAAGCATTTTGTTTTTGGGAACATTTTCTACCTCCCAAAAAGCTTTTAATTGGTTGTCCAACGCAACCTCGTTGTAGAATGACATGATGCTCTTCGTTGGACTCGGTGCTTCGATGCGACCGGTTAGTATCCAACCGAACACTGTCTCTTGGGCCAAAAGTGTATTTAGTACATTCTTTTTCAGACCGCTCAGTATAATTTGGGGATATATGTCTCCTCCAAGTATGAGGTCTACGTCTTCGTTGATGTAGAACCTTTTATCTGCCAAAACCAAGTCTGGAAATGCCTGCATAGTCATGGCGTTGATATGGCAGGGCGGAAGATTCCCAGTGAGTTTGGCTAGGACTAGAACGGGTATAGTCAGGCTGAAGCAGGCATCCACTGGTGAACGTAATTCAATTTTGGATGCCTCTTTCACCTGAGCTGACACCGCATTTGTGATGCCTGAAACTTGGGCATGCATTTTTCTCGCTGGCAAATTGATTCTGCGTTTCAGTCTTTCAGTTATAAAGGAACATTCCGACCCTGAATCAATTAATGCCCGCGCGGAGAAGTTGGTACCATTATGGTGAATGTGTACGCGAGCAGTTCCTAATAGTACACCTGTGCTGGAATTCGTATGACAGGATGTCACATTTTTGTTCCCGTTTGAACCTGGTTTTTCTGATTCTTGTCTCGCTAATGCCTGTCTAGAAGTAGAGGGCCTATTATCGTAGGAGTTTTGGGGCGGGTTGTAGGTGGTGTTTTTCTGTAGGGTATCCGCATGCAGGAGCGTATGGTGACGAGAGTGGCACGTATTGCAGTTGTAGTAACTGGTGCATCTGGTCACTGTGTGTCCTGGGGATAGACAATTCAGACAAACACTTGTAGATTTTATGAATTTAATCCTTTCTGGAGGGGTTAACTCGCAAAAGCGTGAACAGTTTCGTAATCTGTGCTCTGCGGACTTGCACATTTTACACATTGCCTTTGACGTCGGTCTGGATACCTTTGTTTGAAAGGCACCAAGTCTTTTCGTAGGGGTTTCTGTTGATTGTCGCGACGCATTTAGTTTTTGCACTTTCGAAGTGGCATGCCCTGTAAAGCCAGACACTGTTTCAAGTGTCTGAAAACGATTAGACAGGAATTTATCCATATCCTCCCACTTGGATATGTCCATTTTATGATCTATACTTTGCTCCCATAGAGCCAACGTGCTCTCTGGTAGCTTGGTTGAGCAGAGATAAGTCAGGATTGCATCCCAATTGGAAGTGTCAATTTTGTGGCCTTTGAGGGACGAAATACAATTATCTGTATCATTTTGCAGCTTTTTTATTGAACTGCCACACTCACTTTCTACCTTTTTTAAGTTAAATAAAATTTGTAGTTGTGTGTTAACTAAGATACGTTTGTTTTCGTATCTTTCACACAAGTTTTTCCAGGCCATCTCGAAACCTTCATTTGTGAGAGGGCATTTTTTTACGATATCTTTTGCTTCGCCCTGCGTTTTGTTGTTGAGATGGAATAACTTTTCCACCCCTTTCAAACTAGAATTGTTTATATATATTGCCGTAAACAGGTCGCGAAAAGTTGGCCAAGACAGATAATCCCCTTTAAAAACTTCCGTGTCGCAAGCCGGGAGGCGAATTTTATGCCCATGAGGTTCTTGCTCAGGGTTGACGTTCTTTTCATCCTTCTTGTATTTTTCTGCCTCAGCAGATATAGACGCTGATCATCGCACGTAGATTGCGTATGCTGCCTTTTGCTTCTTTCTGATCGCCATAACGTCAACCGCTGACCCCTCATCAGATCCCAATAGCGAATCAAACGCAGACTTTACCTTCTTCCACAAGAGCCGCAACTCTTCCTGGTGTGTTTGCTATGGTCGCTCTCGGGAATAAGGCTGTAATCTTTATCAAACTCTGCGATCGATTCTGCTAAACGGATGTATGTTTCCATTGTTTTATTTACGTTTATTAACGAGAAAATTGCCGATTATAGAAATGGAACGCTTTAGAGTAACAATACCTGCCCAGCCGTAAATAAACACTATTGAAATTCGAAGTTTATTATTTATTTTTGTTTATTGCAGACTTTTTGTCTTGGTAGCGACAACAAGAGAGGTTTATTTTTTAAACTTTTTGTCACAACAGCCACAGCAAAAAGGGTTTATTTTTGGACTATTCTGTCTCAGTAGCAACAACAAAAGGGGTTTGTCTCATAGACTTTTGCCTCGGCAGTAATAACAGACAAGGGGGCCACTCGCCACCTGCACAGTTTAATGGTTGAATTGTAAAAAAGAATAGTGCGTGCGATATTGTTTTTCGGAATTGAAAAATAAGCGGAAAAAAGTGTAAAAAAGTGTTTTAAGTGACGTGAGCGCCTGCTTAATTAAATTGTACTTAATTTTGTGTCTGTGATTTACAAATCAACAACAACAAAAAATGGTTAAATATCGTGAGGTTGTTTGAAAGTGAGGTTATGTTATCCTCTTCCTTGTGTTGTGTCTGGAAAACCTTACCACTGGTGGGGGGATAGACCAGATAATCACAAGGACCGAAATAAATGAAACACAAGTGATTTAAATTTTGAACCAAGGAATTAACCAATTGGCGCTCACAAAAATAAATTTCACTGTGTACACTTTTTTTTTTTTTGAACTCAATTCTTCGCGCACAATACGTGTCTCTCTTTATTTTTAAATCACTAGCACTCGAAAAAAAAAGTGGCAAGAAATATAAACTTACTTCTTATGTTGTTTTTTGTGGAGAAATTGATTGTGGCTGTGGCAAACCTTTGGCAAATTGTGCTGTGTTTCCGGTGGCTGCTAGTATCGTGTATTATATGCTCGCAATGAAAATCGGTGCTTTTTCCTGGCTGCTGGGGCAAATCTTTGCAAAATTTGGTAGTAGGAAAATATGCTGTGTTGTGGACTGTATATATATAAAGGTGCTTTGAGCTCTTGGTAAGGAGGACCAATATTCGGCCTGAGTGCGTCTGGAACCGGCAGTGGGTAGGCGCACAAGGGTCGATCTCGGGAAGGTTCACTCAGAAAATACAATAAAAGAAAACACAAAGGGATTTCCTCGTTATAATATTGTATTTAATTAAATTGAACGGAAATGTACAATGCAAAAGGGTGATGAGAAATATTTTACCTGTATAAAAAAGTACGGCGTTGAATCTTGGACGATGCGTATCGTGATCGAGAAAGAAGCCGGTTGTGCCGTTGATGACAACCGCTAAGCCGCGAAAAAGTCCTCCGGTATTAAGGAGGGGAAAAGTCACACACACAACCACCCTTACGTATACGTGCATGGGTGCTGACAACCTGCACACACACACACATGCATGTGGATGAAACGTATGCATATACATGCATGCACACAAATGCGGCGTGAGTGTGGGTGGCTGGAAATATTACTGAAACATTAGGGCGGAGCGCCGTCAATCTAGTGAACGTTAGGCATTGGACCTAAACAGATACAATAGACGGTACTTAACTTAAAACTACAAAGATACAAGTGCCACGGTACTGACACGATTTTTTGATACGTACCGTTTTTCCAGTTCTTCAGTGTTTAGAAATGGATATTAGTTATTTTAAGACTGGAAACTTTAAAACGGAAAAAATGCGGGGACACTTCTGATCAAAATTCACACTCACACAAAATTCACACGCCACAAACCAGTCTGCAATAAAGCAGTACCAACCTAACGATTTGATTAAAACTGTTTACCCAAAAACTCATGGACACTTTTCAAAATCAAATTACAAAGTGAAAACGAAATGTTATCATTAAAACAACATTTAATATTGCAGATTAATTGAAGTATTTAATATAATGGCAGTTTATTACTCGTGTAATTAAAGATTAAAAAAGTTACCACCTAAAATAGTATCAAAAATGTGGTTGTGGACATGCCACGGTTGTGACATTTGTAGGGTATTATGAACTATAACTTCATAAAACTGATGACCAGTCAATAAAATTCAACATGAATCTTTAAAGTAAACATAATTTTAACTCAGTTACATAATTTAATTCATAGAAAATGCTTTAATATATTTCAAATTTCGAAAAGACACAAAACTGTAAGCTCACGGAAGATCACCCATATGTCGCAAGTCTTCCGGATATATGAACAGTTTTTCAAGAAATCAGTATTTTCCAGAAATCAGTTATAATAAAAATACAAATTATCCAGGAAGTTCTGCTTTGCGGACCATTGGCGCCCCCTGTGAGTAGCGTCCGGCGTATGATGCCCCCCTTGCCGCCCCCCCTCACTACGCCACTGTTAAAAAAGCAATTCGGAGAATTATTTCAGTGGAAACAAAAGGTTAGTATAATTGGACCAATTTCACCTGGTCTTTTTCGCTGCACTCCACAGTCGGGAATAAAAAAAGTTTAATAGGTTTTTTCTTAAAAATTAATTAAATTTTCTTATAAATTAATTTCAAATAATTTTCCGAAATACAGGTGTATAATATTGAATGTATTTAAATGCATATTTTGAGGTTTTAAAACTTTAACGCTTTAACTTTTTGCAAGTTGGTAAATTCAGAGTAAATATATGTACATATACGTATTTTAAATAAATACACAAAAGGAGCGCGTCCACTATTGCCGAGTGATAGTACTTGACTGTTGGTCGGTTGCCGTTTTGTTGATGGCGATGGCCCTTCGTGGGTGTTGGCACCTTCCAATTCGCTGCGCACGGCTGCGCGTAAGGATGGCGCGCGCCGCGCTAGTGAGCACCTTCTGCAGTTCCTGCAGGGCGCGGATGGTCGTATCTAAGGCGCGACTGGTGTTGCGCCGTTGACATTGCACCGTTTGCAGGCCTTGTGAAGTGCGTGCGATCGTGCGCTTGGCCGTCCGCTCCGTTTTGGGGTTGCCGCGGGTTTTGTTGCCGGGCGCGCCTTTTGTGCCCTACAGGCGCAGGTGGACTTCTTCTCTCTTTTCTTCTTCGCTGATTTCGGTTTTCGTGTAACTCCCCTTTTTTTTTAAGTTGAAGCTTTGTGCTGCCCTCGTCGTCCTTTCGGCCCCTCGTGTAGGAGGGTGTGATGTGCCAGACCGCAAATTTTGCACGACCCTCGGGAGTCGCATTCACCCATTGTATGTGTGAGGGCTAAGCAATTGTAACAATAACCCTGTGTCCTGGCCACTGTTGCACGCTGCGGTGGCCGCATCGCCTTAAAAGCCGGGCAGGTCCGCAGCGCGTGGTAGCGGTGGCAGAGCCGACACTGAAGGCAGTTGCCGGTCTCTGCCGTGGGAGCCAATCGACATGCTGGTCGAGATGCCATGATGGTGTCGTTCTGAAAGTACAAGAGCAGACAGAGAAACGAGAAGTAGTTGGATACAGGGATGATAAATGGAAATTTAATTATACAGGGGAAACGTATATAAGTTAGAGCGCTGTGCCCAAAGAGTGCTCCATTGGAAGGAAGCACAGTTTAACTCAGGGGTGCATGACAAGCCCATTTTGAGTTCGAACCTCTACAACCCGAATATGGTTGTCAGGGCCGAGGCGAACGTTCTCGATTCGTCCCAGACGCCACTCGGTGGGTGGGAGCGAATCTTCTTTAATTACGACGAGGTCGCCTGGTTGAGCATTTCGCTGTGGCGTTTGCCATTTATAGCGCTTCCGAAGGTCCTTCAGATAATCTTCTTTCCAGCGTCGACTGAATTGGTGATGAAGCGATTTGAGTTGTTCCCATCGATTTATCCAGGAGAGGTCTTCCGCGTTTGGATCAGGAATGGCTAATAGCGGTGCACCTCGAAGAAAGTGACCCGGAGTGAGCGCTGTGAAGTCAGCTGGGTCCTGGGATAGTGAGGTTAGAGGCCGCGAATTGAGAACTGCTTCAATACGCACCAACAGCGTCGTGAATTCTTCGAATGTAAACTTGTGTAATGCAGCGGTTTTTTTGAAGTGGGTTTTAAAACTTTTTACTTCGGATTCCCACAAGCCGACCATATGAGGGGCGCTGGGTGGAATATACTGCCAGTTTATTCCCTGGGGGGGCATATTTCTGCACAATGTCCGCAGAGCATTCGTTAAGGAATTTAACGAAGTCGCGTTCGAGTGCGCGCTGAGCGCCAATGAACATTTTACCATTGTCGCTCATAATTTTTGAAGGTAACCTCGTCTGCCAACGAATCGGGCGAATGCTGCTCGAAAGGCTTCAGTAGTAAGGTCCGAGCATAGCTCGACGTGTACTTCCTTTGTAGAAAAACAGACGAATACAGCCACGTACCCTTTTATGATAGTGGTCGACCTCAGAACCGATGCTTTTATTTGGAATGGACCTGCAAAGTCTACTCCTGTTGTGGAAAAGGGGAGTGAGAAATTCCAGCGTTCAGGTGGTAGCGCTGCCATTATTTGCGTGCGCGTTTTCTGTTTGAAAAGCGTGCACGATTTGCATTGGAAAATGCATTTTTTAATAAGAGGCTTTAGTTTTGGTACATAGTACTCTTGCCTCACTATTTGGAGCATTAACCGCATTTCTGCATGAAGAAGCAGGCGGTGTAAAAACTCCAGATACAACTTTCATAACCTTGAATCCGAAGGAAGGATTACAGGATGCTTCTCGTTGTATTGCATTGTAGAATGTTCCAATCGGCCACCGATACGTAGGAGTCCGTATCCATCCAGAAATGGGTCAAGAGCCAGAAAGGAACTCGTTTTGCTTATTGGCATTTTGTTTTGTAATGCGCTCTTTTCCGCCCCGAAATGGCGAGATTGTGCCATTGCTACAAGCCGCGTTTTCACATGTTGCAACTCTTTGTATGTCAGATGGGGATTTGTGTTGTTGCCACCGATTTGGATTTGTTGCAGGCATTGTTCGCAAAGCGGAACACGTATGCAATCAAACGGAGAGCTCGAGAGTATGAGGAGAAACGTTGAAGAATAGCGTCCTCTTCCTCGAGTGCATGATATGCTTCGACCTTGCTTTTCTCGGGTGGAGAAGCGCTACCTGCTTTCAGCTTTGGCCATCCTGAAATGTGGCAAGAAAGCCATTGTGGTCCGTGCAACCAAAGTGAAGAGCCTATCAAATCATGCGGCTTGCAACCACGTGTGCCAAGATCAGCAGGGTTGTCTTGGCTAGATACATGGCGCCAGGTGCCGCTGGGAAGATATTCTCGAATTTGAGAGGTACAGTTGGCCACATAAGTTTTCCAGGTCGATGGAGATTTTTCTATCCAGGCTAGTACAATCTCAGAATCTGATCATAAGAATGTGTTACATGCTTGTAAGTTGAGCTGTTTTCGAACAGTTGAAGCCAGTTTTGCGAGTAGGACTGCACCACATAGCTCTAAGCGGGGTAAGCTTACAGTTTTTATGGGGGCAACTTTGCCTTTCGCAACCAAAAGAGAAGATTTTATTTGTTTGACCACATGTGTGCGGATGTAAATCGCTGCGCAATATGCTTTTTCCGAACCCGTGGATTTGGGTGTCTTGCCCTGGAACGACATTAACCCATCGAGGTATTTCGATGTGGCAAATGGCTGGCAGATTTTCTGCGAAATGTAGCCATTTTGATAATGTTGGGGGCTTGGCACTTTCATCCTAATCGCTGCCATCCAGCCAGATTTCTTCGAGAAGCATCTTGGCTTGGATCATAACTGGCGACAGCCATCCTGCCGGGTCAAAAAGTTTTGCAACAGAGGATAAAATTTGTCCCTTTGTGACCGCATTGTGGGTGTGTTCCGGTAGAATGGTGTATGAAAATTTGTCCACGAGCGCGTTCCATCGAATGCCAAGAGTTTTGGTATTGGAAGTGCTCTCAAATTTCAAGTTGGATTCTAAAAGATTCTCCTTCGGAAACTGTTCTAATATGGCCGGGTGATTAGCCGTTAATTTCTTTAGTATAAAACCAGCTGATTTTAGGGCGTTTATCACTTGAACGAGTGACTCAGTGGCGTTATCGATGGTTTGACTTCCGGATAGAATGTCGTCGACATACGTTTGCGTCTTGAGAATTGTTGCAGCCAACGGGAATGTCGCTTTCGTGTCATCGGATAGTTGATGCAACCGACGAATAGCGAGATATGGTGCACAATTGACGCCGAATGTAACCGTTTTCAGATTAAAATCGCTAACAATGGAGTTGGCCGATTTTCGAAATAGGATTCGCTGAAAATCTTTGTCGTCCTCGTGTATAAGGATCTGACGGTACATTTTTTCAATGTCTCCATTGAACACATACTTATGCATGCGCCACTGTAGAATTAGTAGCATGAGATCTGGTTGGAGAGTTGGACCAGTGTATAGCACGTCATTCAGGGATTTTCCTGACCCAGATTTTTTAGAGGCGTTGAAAACCACACGAACTTTGGTGGTGACCTTATCTGGTTTGACTACCGCATGATGTGGCAAGTAAAATGAGAAGACCTTGCCATTCGAAGTTATTTCGCATGGGTCGGTAGATTCCATGTGATCAAGGTCGAGATATTCTTGCAACACATTGTTGTACATTGTACCTAACTCCCCCTTTTTCTGAAGCGATCGCTCCATGCTGAAAAACTGCTGCAGAGCAGCCGGGTGGGATTTGCCGAGGAAGAGTTTTTCAGGAAACTCTTCTTTGAATGGAAGTCGCACAATGTATCGACCGTTTGGTGCACGTGTCGTGGTTGTTGCGTATATCTGCTCACACGCTTGATCCTCGGGGGATATCTGTGGAGGTTGTGGAATTTCCTCCTCTTCCCAAAATTGTCTCAGTTGAGAACTGAGTGTCTCGTTTGACGCTTGGACTTGTGTCGAGAATGACACAACATTTTCAGTTATTGGACCACTGAGAATACAACCAAAAATGGTTTGTTGCGCAAGGATGCTACCGCACACCTTTTTTATGCCTTCCAGCAGAATTTGTGGAAGTATGTCGCTGCCAATGACCATGTCAGTCTGACCTGGTATGTGGCAACTGGGATCAGCGAGCTCAAGGAGTTTGAACTGCTGCCAGATTTTGCGACTAATGGTGGATGTTGGCAGATTTTTTGTCAGTTGCGGCAACACAATGGCATGAGCCTTTATCCTTTTCATGGCCTTGGATGCAACCAGTGTCAAAGGACAAGGCTTGGAGGACTTTTGTACGACTTGTCCACCCATGCCAGATATTTCGAACTTTGAATGTTCGAATGGAAGTTTCAACCGTTTTTGAACTTTCGAGGAAATGAAAGTTCTTTCCGAGCCCTGATCAATAAGGCTCTCAGTTGAAATAATTCCCCTTCGTGTTCGACTGCGACCATAGCAGTAGGAAGGAGAATTTGGATATCATTGGCTGCATGCAATGATTGAACCGGTGCGTGTTTTGAACAACACGTTAGCTCGCTAGAATCGGAGCTATTCTGCGTTTGTCGAACGGGAGATTTTGACTCAGCAGTTGTGTGCTGCACGTTTGGTGCATTCGTTCGCGGGTTGGAACGTTGAGCTTGTGTACTCGCATGCAACAGCGTGTGATGCCGTTGATGACATGTCGAACATGACCACTTGCTCGTGCACTCATTGATGATATGAGTGCTGCTAAGGCAGTTTGTACACAGCTTAGCTTGTTTTACGAATTGTGTCCGGTTTTGCACAGACATTCGCTTGAATCGTGGACAGAATCTAATAAGGTTCGGGGATTTGCAACATTGGAAAGTTTCCTTTTTAGATTCTGCCACAAGGGTTTGTGTCCTGTTGAAGGACCTGTTTTGCGCAGAATTTTGATTTGCGACTGCTTTTTGTTTGCTTGGTTGAAGCCTATTGACCCTTTCAACGACTTCATATCTCGAGGTGAGAAAGTCGTTCATTTGTGACCATGAGGGTAGATCTCTTCGAGAAGAGAGAGACTGTTCCCAAAGTGACAGGGTTGCTTCTGGGAGCTTTGATGAACAAATTTACACCAGAATCGGAACATGTGAACATGTCACGAAAAGCGGGCCATTCTTCATAGCCACCATAAAAGGTCTCCGTGTCGCATGCTGGGACTTTGAGCTAAATATTTGCCTCAGCCGGGGGTTGTTCCATGCGGGGTGGTGGACTCGGCGTTGCCATCATTTTGATCAACGAAAGTTGATCGGCAATCTTTGCTTTTGTCACTTCATACGTATCAAGGCAGGCGCATTGTTTGCCTTGTACTGAACTCTTAACGTCTTCAGGGAAACTTTCGTCTGGTTTCGAAAATACCAGATCGTAAACCGATTGAAGTCGTACCCAATAATCATCTAGTGATTTGTCCTTTATCATGAGATACGATTCAGTGTGATCCTGAATCGGTGCTTCGTTGAATTTTGCACAGTATCTCATCAGATTGTCACTTTCCGCGATGAACTTTTGCGCGGATGGGTCAACTGATTTGGATTTCCGGCGGGGGGATGTTGACCTTTCCTTGCCCGTTTCTTCCTTTGGGCCACATTTTGGGTTTGTCCCGGTTTCGGACGTTTTTGGGGGACTGAGAGGCATTTTATGCAAACTTTTGGGTTTTCATGAAAAAAAACCGAACTAAATATTTGTCCGCTCAGAGAACATTCGCAAAATTCGAAGATCGAAAACTCTTCGTGCCACAGAAATTTAAAAAGGGAATTTAAATTGGTGGCGGTGTTTGTGTTTGTGTTTTTTTTTTGTTTTTTTTTTTTTTAAATAGAGTCAAGCACGGACAACGGGACGTTCCTTATATGACTTAAATCCGCGAAATTCGGAATTTTATAGTATGTATAATGTTTTGCAAAAACAAAAAATATAAAATTAAAAAAAATCACAAACACTTTTCACTAAAATATACGTGTAAATATACGTGTGGAAATAAACGTGTATTTGTAAATTACTGGTATATATAGGTATGTATATATTAGAAAATAATAATATGTACTTGAAGTTTGTATGGATATTTTTTTTGAAAGTTCCTATAGGGACGAAAATATCTCAAACTTAGTTTTGTACGCCAGAATAAGTACAAATGTATGTTCGCAATATACAAACGTATGTATGTATATATTTGTTTGTGCGAACGTATGCACGAGAATCAGATGAGCTTCTCTGTTTATGTTTACAAACAGAAGAGTTTGTTTTGATTCGCTTCTTTGTCGCTTTAATGTCGCGTTTCTTTTGTGAAGCTGAGTGCGCTTGATTGCACTGTTGGGAGAGTGCAGCAAAGAAAGATGAAAAAATTGCAAATATGAGAGAGGTTGAGAAATTTGATCAGCAGTACACTACTCTCGTTGCTAATGTAGCTATATGTGCTGGGAGAATGTCGCTGGAAGAGCGACTTGAACGTGTGAGTAAACCAGTATGATGTTCTCAGAGTGGAGAAATAGGAATGTTGGAAAAGCAACTTGAAATTATTTGTACATGTGTGTAAGTATGTACGTATGAATATTATGATTTTTATATATGCTGAAAAGCAAAAAAAAAATGACTTGGAAGAAGTTGAACTGTATCGACAAGTTCAACGCTCTGTTCGAACAACGGGGTAAACTCAGCTGTAGAAGAAATTTTTGCTGATGTTGTTCTTGCACAGTGGGTTTGAGTAGGCAAGTAAACTGCATTTTTTTGTTGGTTAAATACCACTAGAAATATGTATACATATATATATATATATAATTGTCGGATTTTGCCTATTGGTATAGCGGAATATTTTCTACCACTTTTTGGTTGCAAAAAAGTTGCAGTAAAACCAACGGTAAGAAAATTTCCGCAATATTCATGTATATATGTGGATATATATATATGCTTTTGCAGTTTACAAAAATAATATAACTTTTGCGGAAAAAAGTTGTATTATTTTCTAGTGTTTTTTTTTATGGAAAATAAAAAAAAAACTGCCTACTCACCAATTCTTGTATGTACTGCTTCTTATTGTGTTGTTGTTGCCTGGCCTGCTTGTTGTTGGTGGATGCTGCTTAACTAGCTGTTGGATAGAGTTGATTTTTTTGATTTTTCCAAAACCGGCACTTGAATAAGTGCTCCCCAACATTTTTCAAAGTTTTTTCTCTTTTTTAAAATGCAAGCGTGCACCAAAAACGAATTTTTTTGTGCTATTATTTTTTTTTTGTATATATGTGTATATATTTTCTCCAGCACTTCCTTCACTCAGTTTTCAATTTGTTGTATGTTTTTGTTTTAAATTTTTATTTAATTTTTGAAACGAGCGATAATTCGATTTAAATTTATAATTTTAGTTTATAATTTTTAGGGCTGGCCAAAGATGGCTGCGAAGGACCATGAAAAAAGATGGTCTTTCTTCGCTGCACTGCACCTCTTTCCTTTTAAATAAAAAGAGTTTATAGTTTAGGTTTTTTCTTCAAACGTTATAATTTTCGAAATTCACTTTACACAGCTTCTATTACTTTAATTATCATAATTCAATTTCAAAACTTCAGAAATAAACACATATGTTTAAAAGAATTTAATATAAATGTTGTGTATATAACTATACAAACGAAGCGCGTCCGCGGTTGGCGGCTATTAGTACTTGACTAGCCGATTCGTGCATTGGTTGATGGTGATGGCCCCTCGTCGGTGTTGGCGCCTTCCAGTTCGCCGCGTACGGCTGCGCGTGAGGGTGGCGCGTGCCGCCGTTTAATTTGGTAATGAAGGCGGCTTAAACAATAATCATCAGCATTAAACTGGTGTTATCGATTGTTATTCACTGAGTAAAATGCCAAGAGTCTGGGCAGATTTGGTACAACTTCGAGGACACAATTTCACGCACATTGGCACATGCAGAAAAGCCACCAGCGGAATACACAGTGGAAGATATATCATTGCGTTTGCAACGCTTAAGGAATTATGGGATGAATTCACTTTCATATCTATGGCGATGTATAACAGCCCCGCCGCTGGCAGTTTTTGACTGCGTACAAATACCGATAATGGCGCCCTTTCATTACATATCGTCGCTCCCATGGAAGACTAACACGTCTCAGATTTCCGTGCTAGTTTTCTATGAGAAAAACTGAGACGTGTTAGTCTTTCGAGGGACAATATTATACTGAGTTTTGCTTTAAAAAAGATTTTTTTTAAATTTTGTTCATCATAGAATATAAAAGAAATGAAATCTTAATAGATAGGTATAAAACATTTATTTTGATTGGGGTCTTAGAGCCGGTTAACGCTAACTGGCAGTTTATTTGACAGATAACCGGATGATTTCTAGTAAATAAACTGTCAGTCAGCGCTAACCGGAGATGGTGAAAAAGGTTTTTAATAATATTTGTTTACTAAAATGTAAAACTTAAAACAATACATATATACATATTGTAACGAATTTACTTGCAATTCCCCTTATTTGCAATCTTCTACTAAGTTCGAATCACTAAACTGTTGAATAAATAACTCCAATATTGAAGAATGGAAAAATGGCGTTTATTAAAGTACTTCACAATAACACATATACTTTGCAACTAGCTTGCTTAATAACCAAACTGACAGATAGCTTAAATGAAAATGATCTATTGCCCGACAGATAGCGTGCTTAACTGAAACTGCCTCTAGTACCTTTACCGCTGGTGCTTTTATAGTCTGTGATTTCCTCGTGGCATCTTCTAGGCGATTCCAGAATTTACTTAGTTACCGCCATATAATTATAACTACAGATGCACGTATATAGATTCTCATATGCGTGTATTTGTGAGCGACACTCCCACAATTACAATTGCATACTTTTGGGAGCATCTCAGATAAGATATCTGCATGTGTTTGTGCATATCTTCTCTGCTGCGTGTACGTACATATGTGTAGACATAATGATTTATTCGTTTACGTACATACAAGTGTAGCAGCTTGCTTCATTGTTGTTGTGGCTTTATTTACTTAGTATCAGATTAGTGATGGGAGTATCACTTAATGTCACTAATATTCATCACACTGTCCTCCACATAAGTCTGATCGTACCGATCAGACAAATCTCCCGATCTAAACGCTGCTAGCATCTCTAAATGTACCACTCTTCTACTTCGTGGTTTCCCAATGGTTTCTATGCGGTAGATGGTGTCACTGATCTTCTTCACAACTTTGTACGGGCCTTCCCAACTGCGCCGAAATCTGGATGGAACACCTTTCCGCCGGTGAGGGTTGTATAACAGTACCAAATCTCCCTCCAAGAAACCTTCCGATTTATTGTTCTCATCGTACCTGCGTTTCATCTTACTACTCATTATCCTTGATCGTTCCTTCGCACTTTGTTGTTTAGCTAATGAACTACTTTGTAGAGCTTGCTCTTGGCGGATTGCCTTCACATACTCAGTATCGTTCCGACGTTTCCCAACAGAAGTGCCCGCTGGCTTGAAACCACCCTTGCATTCTTTCTGGAAAATTATTTCAGTCGTTTTAGTGCGTCTATTAGGTTTTGTCAATGCCAGTGTTTCTCTCGCAGGTACTTTTGATTTCGCTTTATTTGGCCCATTCGATCCATCAACCTTTGCTCGATCTACTTTAATTGACTTTCGTGGTCTATGTCGAATCTCTTTCACCAGCACCCGATTACTGCTGAACCCTTCTTCCAAACTGAAGTTAAGTGGCACATCCTGGTTCTCATAGCTCATAATCTTTCTTGGCATATCGATCCTGATGTCATGGTCAACTAAGAAGTCCACTCCCAATATGACTTCATCAACAATCTCCGCCACAACGAATTTGTGTAGAACCATTATCTTTCCAATTAATACCTCACATACCACTTCTCCTTGGACTTGATTATACTCGCCAGTGACCGTACGCAACCTTGCTCCAGGTAATGGCTTTACTCTCCTATTGACCAAATCAGATCGGATTAAGGAATGAGATGCGCCAGTATCTACAGTCAGTACACGTTCTTTGCCATACACATTCCCTCTGACAGTAAGACTGCTCGATTTTCTACCAATTTGCGACACAGATATCACAGGACATTCAATAGCTGGGGCAAGTTTTCGATCTTTACATCTGACTCGCTCTTGCTTATCTCCTCCAGATTTGCGTTTACGGCCACCCAAGTTGGAACTACCAGGAACAAGATCGCAATGACATGCAATGTGACCGGCCTTCCCGCATTTGAAGCATTTGATAACTCTTTCACTCCGCTTTTGCGATCCTTTCAACGCCTCCAATATTGCGTCTACCCACTCTGGCCTTTCTACTTCCACACGGCGTGCTTTGAAAACTGGCTTACACAGAAGCGACGCTGTTTCATGAATCAGAGCATGTGATACCGTTTCTGCGAATGTTAGTTTTGGATTCGCATATGTAGCCCGCTTCGTTTCGACATCTCGTATGCCATTTATGAAGTTCTGGATCTTTACCCTTTCAGTGTATTCCACGGGTGCGTCCGCATTTGCAAGATGAGCCAATCTTTCCATATCTGAAGCAAACACCTGCAATGTTTCATTTGCTTTTTGGTAGCGGTTTTGCAACTCTATTTGGTGTATCTGCTTCCTGTGTTCCCTTCCGTATCGCCTCTCTAGAGCGCTCATCAATATTTCGTAGTTGTTCCGCTCTCCCTCAGGAATAGTCTCTAGGATTTCATCCTTTCAATGCCACGAATAGTGCAGCAACTTTATCTTCAGCACTCCAGTTGTTCACTGCTGCGGTCTTCTCAAACTGAATCTTAACCCTTAATTAGGCGCATGGGGTCAGGGCAACTTGAAATTAAAAAAATAATGGCTTACAGTCTTCAGAGCGTACTAACGCTCTTTCTACCTTCCTCACTCCCCGCGGGGTATGCAAATTAGTCGCGTTCAGAACATCAACGCGCGCGCACCCATCGCTGCCCTTTAGAGCGCTGACCCCATGCGACCAGTTACGTTCCATTTTTTGGCGGAGGTAAGTTTTTACTTTTGTGATTTTTTTTGTGTTTATATTAGTATATTGTTTAATATTTATCTTTGTACGTGTGTATTTTTATAATGTATGATTTCTTTATGTATTTGTGAGTTTTTTATCCATTTTCTTTTTTTTTTAGTTTTTTTTTTACTGATTTGAAACGACAATATATATTGCAATATATAAAAAGACGCCTGATATTTCAACTGAATTTTTCCCAAACAAAAATAGACCAGTATATAGTTCAGTTTTCGGATTTCGTAATCAAATGACTATAGTCTCATATGTTCCTAAGCCAAACAAAGCTGTTGTTTTACTTTCAACCATGCACAATGATAACGCAAGCGCTCAGAAACCCGAAATAATTACTTATTCCAATAGTACCAAAGGTGGTGGGGATTGTAATGAGCAACTTTGCAGCAATTATAATGTTGGAAGAAGAACAAAAAGATGGTCACTGACTGTATTTTTTCATGTTATAAACATATATGGCATCAACGCATTTGTCATACACAAAGCGAATACTGAGAAGACTATAACACATACAAGACGGATTTTCTTGAAGAAAGTAGCAGCAGAACTTGTGGAAGATCTCCAAAAGCGTCGCATACAACTACGTGCTGTACCAGCGACAACAAAAAAACGGCTCAGTCAAATTCATGATATGAACGAGGCGATGCATCAATCGACAGCTAAGCGCGGGGGCTGTTCATAATGTCCCAGAAAGGACGACAAAAAAGTGCCAACAAAATGTTTACAGTGTCGAAAATTTATTTGTCAGCAACACTCAAGGGTCTACTGCGTCGGATGCAAAAAGAAAAGAATCCGCTGATGAGACTGAATAATTTTTATTTTTTAATTTGATCTCGGCTATGTCAAAAAAATTAGTTCTAAGAGAAGTTTACTGTTTTCTTTTTTTTTTTATAATTTGAATGTTCCAGTCAGTTTTTGTTTCTTAAAGTGAAGTATTTAAAGAACTTTATTAATCACAATATAAATCTATTTAGTTTTATTCCTTTTTGATATTCCTTTTCCAATGTTTTTTTGGGGTCACTCAAGACCCCATGCGCCTAATTCGGTGATTTTCTTAATGCGCCTAATTAAGGGTTAAACACCTGGAAAGGAACAGAACCGTCAAAGGATGGTGTTTTTACCTTTGGATTACTCGCTGAAACAGCTGGGCAATTTAGTTGTAACTGCTCCATACGACCCTTCAAATCATCGACTTCTGCCTGAAATTGAGCGATTTTAGCATCCTGCGCTTCCAGCTTTGATGTTACCCTTGCTTCCTGTGCTTCCAACTGCGAAGACATTTGTGCCACCTGCAAGCGCTCCTCTTGTTCTTCCATCTTGGATGTTATGCGTGTCTCCTGTGATTCCAGTTGGGATGCCATATATGTCTTCTGTTCTTCCAGTTGAGTTTCCATCTTGGATGTAATCTGTGTCGACATTTCTGACATACGCGCTTCTTGTGCTTCAATCTTCGATGTAATCTTTGTCGACATTTCTGTTCGTGTCGATGTTTGTGCAGATATTGCAGCCAAAATCATGTTCAAGTCTGTGCTCGTAACTGTTTCCGATGTTTCGTTTTTCTCTTCAATTTTTGTTGTTGTCTCGTCCCCATCAGGATAAAAGACATACTCGTCCACATCAATTCCTTGCGACTCCATTATCTCTCGTAGCCGTATTGCCGGTTGTATTCAATCCACGGTTCTCCAACTCCTTTTTCAGTTGCTGGATCCTCAATTCACTTAACTTTGGCATGTCCAAGTTGTAGTCGAAGTCTTTGGAATTTATTCAACAATTCCTCTTCTGGCACCAATTGTAATGAATTTACTTGCAATTCCCCTTATTTGCAATCTTCTACTAAGTTCGAATCACTAAACTGTTGAATAAATAACCCCAATATTGAATAATGGAAAAATGGCCTTTATTAAAGTACTTCACAATAACACTTATACTTTGACCCTAGCTTGCTTAATAACCAAACTGACTGATAGCTTAAATGAAACTAATCTATTGCCCGACAGATAGCGTGCTTAACTGAAACTGCCTCTAGCGCCTCTACCGCTGGTGCTTTTATACTCTGTGATTTGCTCATGGCATCTTCTAGGCACTTCCAGACTTTACCTAGTTACCGCCATATATAGTTATAACTACAGATGCACGTATATAGCTTCCATATTCGTATATTTGTGAGCGACACTTCCACAATTACAATTGCATACTTTTGGGAGCATCGCAGATAAGATATCTGCATGAGTTTATGCATATGTTCTCTGCTGCGTGTACGTACATATGTGTAGACATAATGATTTATTCGTTTACGTACATAAAAGTATAGCAGCTTGCTTCATTGTTGTTGTGGCTTTATTTACTTAGTATCAGATTAGTGATGGGAGTATCACTTAGTGTCACTAATTTCGTCACAATATGTATACATATTACAAAAAATTAGCTCTTTTTGCCTTTATATTTGCAAATATTCTATAAACTTTCTTGTATACAAGCTGTCTAAAATTTCGTGTTCAATTGGAACTATGGCTAAATTATTAATTATCTGTTGATCCTAAATAAGCATTGTAAGTAATGTTCTTAGCGCTATTGCTGTGTTCGGAAATGCTGAAATTAGGTTATTCAAAAAAATATATTGCAATATGGTTTGTGGATCATTAGACTAATTTTCTGCAAAATGAATCTTTAATGCAACAATTTTCTTAAATACGTCAACACCGTCGATGTCTGAATCACCACTTGAATCATCCTTTAGCTCGAGATTTAAATATTTACAGTGTTTGATTAGCTCATCATTGGAGTAATTAAATAAATTATCATTAAAAAAGCCAAATACGTCAGTAAACGTTTGTAACTCCTCGAATCTTTCCTTTACAGAAGTTATTGCTTGATCTAAGATTCTAAAAAACTCTACTTTATATTTAATTTTAGGTCCATGATTACTTCATCATTCTGCTCATGTTGAAATTGAGTTGGTCTTTTTCTTGGGCGAATGATATTTACTGGTGGAAAATCTGTTTCAACATTAAGTTCTTGAGCAACTTTGGAAGCTTCTGCTAGAACAATATGAAAGTGTTCATTCGTGCGATATTCTGTGAACATAGCAATCAATTTTATTACAAGATTTGAGCATAATTGAGTATTCATTGTGGGACTCAGCATCATTTTACTCAAAGCATTAATTTCGTTTAAAAATTCTTACCAAATTACTACCGAGCAAATAAATCTATAATTTTGAATATTAAGAGCAAGCGAATGAGTTTTGTGAGAAATATTGCAATCCCATTCCGAAGAATTACCATATATTTCCAGCAGGGCGTCAAATATTTTTTCGAGGTGGTACCTTAAGGGCTTAACTGCATCGATTCGGCTAGACCATCGCGTGGCACTTAAAGCTTTTAATGTTAAATCTGGCAAATATTTGCAAATTATCGACCACCTTTTTGTTGATGATGAAAAGGAAAGATAAATTTCTTGAATTATATTAAAAAAAATTAACAGTTTCGTGTGTTATATTTGTTGCATCGTTCACTACCAAATTAAGGCTATGAGCCGAGCATGAGACATAAAACACAGGACAGGAACCAACGAAATTTTCACATATCTCAACATTATTGGTTTTGCGATTTAACACAACATGCCTCAGTACAACTGCAATTTGTTCCGTGTGACTTGCATATGGTGTGCAGTCCAATATAATGGAGAAATATTTTGATTCTCTCACGTTGTTCAGTATATATTTTTTTATAGTGGTGCCAAGCATATCAATTATTCCATTCTGAATTTGATCTCCTAAATAGTGAGTCATACGACCTGAATCCAATTTGAGGATTGAATTCTGTGAACATGTTCCCGTATAACTGTATCAAAGGATGCTATCATTTCGATTGCTTTTAGAAAATTACCATTATCAGGTTCATACAATATTTTTGACGACCTCCGGAAAGCCAGGTACTGTCTAGATAAAAACTTGATAGCAGCTATGATTCTTTCTAGCACGTCGCACCATTGTTTTTTTTCCGTTTCTAATAGTCGTATTTGCATTTGATTTACAGTAGCTTTATTTTTTAACATATTATTCAATTGTACCCATGATTTTACATTTTCACTGTGGTAAGCGCTTGTTTCATGTTTTTTCAAGGCTAATGATAAATGCTGCCAATCAGAAAAACCTTGCAAAAATATAAACTTCTAATAATTTACTAAATATTTTACAACAAAAACAAGCCATTCACTTATAATTTTTCCTCCGTTGGCAAGATTTCTATAATAGCAATTGTCTGTGAATTTTCTTCCATCGTCATTTGGAGGAACGTTGTAGTTTGACACCTGTATGGACACATGACTAACTAAAATATTTACAAGATCATTAGAAATACTGTCAGGCCACAGGCCGGGATCATCACCACAATCTAAATTGCCACAAATTACAGATGATGACGGGAAATTGCTTACAGGTTCCTCAGAAGTTCTTTTTCCAGTTTCACTGTACTCTCCTTCTGAAGAATATACATCGATTTGTTCAGATACGTCCATAGCTTCTTGATGTAAAGCTGCGTCCGCTAAGGCTTCGTCAACAATTTCTTGACATTCCGTTTCTTTATTTTCTGGCTTCTTTAAAAATGTCTTTAAGGAAGCCGCCAATTGCTCCTTCTGTCCTCCTTTTTCTCGTTTTCGTTTGCGCGATTGCGCGATTGCGCTCCGGAAAATTTCTTCTTTCGGTTCCTAAAATTATTTGTACCCATTAAATATTTATTTAGAATTAACCGAAGTACCTGCAAAAGAAACTATAATCAAAATAATAATACATGGGTATTTACTATAACAGCATCCACCCTGCAGCGAAAAGGGGAGACAGTTCCGCATAGAAACAGTTTCGCACTACAGGTTTAATGTTTACCTATGAACTGGTGCTAGTAGCATACATAGCGGGACATATTTAAATTGAGCGAAATCGGACAAAAACCACGCCCCCTTTTCATATACATAAAACTTTCAAACACACCAAAAACGTGATAATTCAGTAGCTGCATTATTATTTTTTATTTTTTTTTTTTTTTAATTTCAGGAGTGGGTTGATACAGCGTCGCCTATTTCAAAACTATGAAAATTTTCAAAAAGGGGAGTGGCACTTCCCACTTCTGACAAAATAAATTTCTCAATTATTGATCACAAAACAAAAACGGTTAAAGCTGTAGACATAAAACTCGGCAAATTGTAAACCTTTATAACAGGGAATAAGCCGGGAAAAAAATTATCGAAATCTCTGAAGGAAATTTAAATGGACCGCAGGGGAATATAATAGGCAATATCTTTGTGAAAAACAAGATGATATTTTTCTTCTAAAGTGTTTTTAAAATAAGAAAATGAATAAATTAAATAATTTTGGAAATAGGTGTGGCATGGTCCCTGTTTTGACCAAGCGATTGCCAGTTTACCAAACCTTTCTGGAGCCAAAACTCGAAGTGCAATAATCCTGATAAAATGTAACACATATTTTCTTTATAACCCCACATATTTATGCCAAAAATGGACCACGTCAGTTAAGGACTTCGCCCCTTTTATATAAACGATATTGGAAATTACCCTGGGCGAATATAATAGTCAAAATCGTTGCGAAAAAATATATATCGATGGTGTTTTAGTTCTAGAGAGTATTTGTAAGAAGAAAACGAATAAATAAACAATATCTTAAAATGGGAGTGGCACCTACCCTTTTTAGAATGATACTTCGTCTACGTTTTCGGAGCCACAACTGGAAAAAAGATTGACATTTATGAATTCGGTGCACTTAGTTCCTCTATAAAGGGTAATATTTCTAATAAAAGTAGGCAAGATCCTTTAACAAACATGCCAAGTTTCGATTATACTTATTGTTAAAAGACTAGAAGTAATTGGCGATAGAAGCTGTCAACTGAGTCTATAATATTCGGTTCCACCCGAACTTAACTTCCTTACTTGTAAAATATGAAATAATGAGTTACGCCCCTAGCTGATTTTACCGACGAAATATTATTAAAATATGTACATAAGTACATACTTTACGGCAAAGTCTTTGCGAATGAACTTGTTAGTGATAGTAATTATTGAGATTAGTCAATAAATGTAGATAAGTAGGTACTTACCATAATCACGATTTGATTATGATCACTCTAATAAAGTTTGGTTATCAAGAAATATATCTAGATCCACCTCTGAAGAACTTTTAACAACGTAATTGCAATTTAATGTGCAGTCGTTACGGTTCATCCACTATGCGCATCACGACAAGAACTATTTATGTATGTATGTAAAACTACTTAACCAACCGACCAACTGCGAAATAAGCTTAACAGGGGACTCCCGTAACTTTGCCAGTCTTGTCTTTCATTGTGTTGGCAAGTGTCCGACGTTCAGTAAATACTGACAGTATTTTTGGATCGCGATAAAATATCTAGAAATTTAAAAATCCATCAATGTGGATGGCAATAGTGTCAATATATATTGATGTGTAGCACCTCCGTAATCCATCAATATGTGATTTATCAGCGTTTGGTGAAATAAAAACAAAATATTGCAAATTAAAAGATTTAACTTAGTTTTGTACCAGCAATTAAATAAAAGATATTTTTGAAAGCGAAAACCTAAGTAGTGTAAGTAAAAAACATAACTTTAAAGAATTGTTAATTTTTTTATTGCAAGTAAAACAGATTTAATACTAATATTTTGTATTAAAGGCATATAATAATGTAATATAGTACCCAGTGCAGGTAGAATCGCAACTTATGACAGAAAAAGACAATTCCAAAGGATCGTCGTTTTTATTTGTTATCGTAAGTACTTTCATTAAATATTGGGGTATATTCATAGTCAAACCTAGTTAAGAATTATAAGTAAGTGAAAGCTTTTTGACGTAATTTCCTATGGGCTATCTGTCAAAGAAGCTGCAACTAACTTTAAGCACCAACTAAATTCCTTCTATGAATATACTTCATTGAGTACGTAGCACATTTCGTAATCTATCAGTATCCCCCATATGGATAGCGACAAAAGTATAAAAATATTAATTTTTCACCCTACAGCTGCTTAGTGCCGAACTACCTAAAACGTGGGGAGAGATAAATTTTTTCTGGTCTAAAACAAATCTCCTATTTTATCAGAGCGTTCAATCCCTTCAATATCTGAAAGTAAATCTGAGTAGCTGTGTTAATTTTTTGGTGGTTTGTAGTGTTGCATGGGAATGGAAAAGACTGCTACGCAAAGAATATTTACCAAGCATAATTAGTTAATTTTTAGTGAAACGAAACATAACGACTGCATCTTGAGAATTTTTAATACGAAAATATCAATATCAACGAGCTAGACATTTCCGTGATAATTGAGCGTGATACGGAGCTAGAAAATCGACCGAATGATGGCTATTTGTATCGAGTTGGGGGCGCCATCAAGCGGGGATCGGCGCCTCCACCTTCTGACAGACGAAGTTTCTTAACGGATTCCAATAGATTGGGTTTTTAGGGCCAAGATTGCGGTCCGAGCTAGTAAGGTTTTTTTTATTCTTTAGTGTGGATGACTATTTATTATGAAATTGACTTTCAATATTGCACGTGGCGCCCGCGTGCAAAGATTGCGGTCCGAGCAAGTAAGGTTTTTTTTTATTATTTAGTGTGGATGACTATTTATTATGAAATTAACTTTCAACATGGGACGTGGCGCCCGCGTGCAAAGATTGCGGTCCGAGCTAGTAAGGTTTCTTTTATTCTTTAGTGTGGATGACTATTTATTATGAAATTGACTTTCAATATTACGTCGTACGATTTGGCGCCCCTTGGACGTGGCGCCCGCGTGCTGTGCACGCCTTGCACGCCCGCTTACGGCGGGTCTGATGTATAAGTTTAGCAAAGATCCAAATTAATCAGACCGGAATGAAGACCTTGTCATATACATATGAAGACAAGGTTATGTCAGCTTGTGGCCGGATTCGTACATTACGCAACACGTTGCAGCCTCCGGAAACAAAGGAGCACTCTATATCTGTTGCGAAGCTGATTGAACCAAAGAGTATATATTAATAAGAGACGTCAGAACGCATACTTTGGCAAATTACTCGATGTTTTCTCAAAGTAGTCGTTGGTTTTTTTGTCAGGTGTATTTATAAAAACGCCTTCTATACATTTTCGTGGGGTATTTGTGTTTATTTAAATAATTGCATTAAATTCATTAATTAATTTTCTTTCCAAAAATTGTAATTATGCAAAGTCACTTCACCGCATAAATATATAGGATGCAGTTAAAGAAAACTAAACAAAACTTCCTTGAGAAAACACTCGGCATGAATTCGTTGCTTTGGAAACAACAAAAGTATCGAGTGACGCCTCTTAACAAATATATACTCTTCGGTTGAACAGCATGCCTGATTTCTACAACAATTTACAGCGGCTCCCATTCAGACAGCCGTATCTGAGGAAAATGACTTGCCAAAAATAATAGTACCTCCGTTTTCGGGCCAGCATAAAACATGGACATCTTCTAAACACCTATTTGTTAGTGCCGTTCACGAGAAGCCTAACCTCACAAACACGCAGAAGTTTCTCAACTTGAAGTCGTTTTTAAATGACGAGGCGGTGCAAATTGTAACGCATATACCAGTCACAGACAAGTCGTATGATACAGCATGGGCACAATTAAATGAACGACTCGAAATATCACGACATACTTATTGTTGCATAATTTATTGAAGCCTTTGGCATCCGTACGATATGTCGCAAAATGGTCTGGCACGATATGTCGAAAATTTAAATATCGAAACTAAAAATGCCAAAAAAAATAAATGTCGAAAACCAAAAATGCCGAAAAAAAAAATCCGAAATTATGTTATGTAATTTGCGTCTTTCATTTGAAATTAATGAATAAATTTTCTGTTATAACCAAAAAATTCGACGTGCATGCATGTATGAACATATTTATAAAAAGCTATACATTTTGGCAAACAATTTTCGAGGTTTGATAAATTTTTGTAAGTTAAGCATAACTCTTTAATATTTTTTTCTTTTTCGTATTTTTTATTATCTATGTATATACTATTCCCAAAAATTACGTTATTGTGATTAGGAAACAGGTTTTTATATCTATTAGTGCCGCTCTACGCCCACCCCTCATTAAACTAGTATAGCACTTTTTTTGATGCTGTCATAATTTACAACCATAATAATAAAACTCTGGTTTAAATTTCATTTTTGGAGTTTTGCTTTAAGTATACCAATTTCGACTTTTTTTCGGCCATTTTCTAATAATAAAAATACAAAAAAAAGATAAAAGAGTTATACTTAACTCATAAAAATGTATCAAACTTCGTAAATTGTTTGCCAAAATTTATAGCTTATTATAAATATTTGGTTCACTCTACACGGTATATTCAAACATACATGCACGTTGAATTTTTTGTTATAACAGAAAATTTCTTTCATTAATTTCAAATTAAAGACAGAATTTACATAACATAATTTCGGATATACTAAACAAACTAAATTTATTTCAAAGTTACATTTTAACAACCATAAATATATGGAAGTATCTAGTTAGGGGTGGGACTATTCAAATAAAAATTATTCAAATAATAAACTCTTTTATTCGCCAGGTATTCGCAATTCGAATAATATTTATTCGAACTTTTGTTCGTTTATTCGCTTCCATTTATTCGAATTCCTTTCCTTATTATTCGAATAGTGCGTACTTTTAGAATAGTTCATGTAAGTACATATGTTGTAAGTAGGTGGGATTTTTATTTCATATCACTTCTTGCGCAGTTTCTTGAATTTACATATCTACCTATGTATATATAGAGATACCCACATGCACTTGTATATGAATCTGATTTGAAAGAAATCTGCAAGAATACAACATTTATATATGTTAGAATATGCTTATATGCACATTTGGGTATTTATACTACAGCGTTTATCGCGTTCAAGGACAATCAAAATTTTAAGGAGCGGCAAAAACAGACAAGCAGTCGTTTTTGAAACAAGTAACTAGTTCCACTAGAATTTTGTTATGTTTAAAATGGATTGCTTGACACTTTATTCTAGGAAATTTTTTTCCAAAATTTTCAATTAAGTTAACATTGACCTTAAATAACTTTTGAATCATCAGACTTCGCAAAAAATTTTGACAATGACATGTAAAAATATTTTTTTAATGGTGATCAATTGGGTCTGGTACGATATGTCGAAAATAAAAATGTCGAAATAGAAAAGTAAAAAAAAAATGTCGAAAAATAAAATGTAGAAAACCGAAAATCCCGAAAAATAAAAATGTCGAAAAAGAAAATGTCGAAAAAAAATATCGAAATAATGTAATTAATGATGCGTAGAATTCGCGCGAATTTTACACATCATTAATTACATTATTTCGATAATTGTAATATATTGTAACGAATTTAGTGCAATTCCGCTTATGTGCAACCTTCTGCTAACGTTCGAATCACTGAACTGTTGAATAAATAACTCCAATATTCAGTAATGCAAAATGGTCTTTATTAGACTACTTCTACAATAACACTTCTACTTCTCAACAGCTAGCGTGCTTAAACCAAACAGGTTGCCATGCCTCAGCTGGCGCTGCTTTTATACTTTTCGGTTTCCTCGTTTGCATATTTCTAGGAGTTTCTAGAATTTACTATTTGTTTACCAGCTATAACTACAGATGCATTATTATAGCTTCTCGCATAGCCATATGCGCGTATATATGTGAGTGATACTTCCATCGATGATTGCCTACTTTTGGGAGTATCTCAGATATATGCATGTGTGTTTGTGCGTTTCTCTTCGCTGCTTGTATGGACATAATGATTGTTTATGATTTGTTTATGTGCATACAAGTCACTGGTCAGTATCGGCTTAGAGATGATAGTATCCCTTAGTGTTGCTAATATTCGTCACACTGCCCTCCACCTAAGCCTGATCGTTCCGATCAGACAAATTTCCCGATCTAAACGCCTCTAGCCTTTCCAGATGAACCACTTTCATTTGGTTCGTGGTTTACCACTGGTTTGTATGCAGTAAACTACATCGTTTATCCGTTTTACAACTTTATATGGGCCTTCCCAGTTACACTGCAATTTCGAGGACAAATCTTTTTCCGTTGTGGGTTGTATAATAGCACCACTCTTTCCTGAAAACCTTCAGAATTAATTGCTTTATCGTATCTGGCTTTCATCTTGCCACTCATAATCTTTGTTCGTTGCCTTATCAGATCGTGTATTTCTCTCAGCTCTTCTTCCAAAACACCAGTGGATTTCTTGACATTTCTCTCCGCATCGGCATCTATCCCAAACTTCAAATCAGCTGGCAGTCGAAGGTCATTGCCAAAAATTACATTTGCAGGGGTTGGCCCGTTGTCTCATTCACAGCTGATCAGTAAGCCATGTTGTTGTTGTTGTTGTTGTTGTAGCGATTAGGTTACTCCTCGAAGGCTTTGGGGAGTGTTATCGATGTGATGGTCCTTTGTCGGATACAGATCCGATACGCTCCGGTAACACAGCACCATTAAGGTGCTGGCCCGAGCATCTCGGGAACGATTTATATGGCCACATTGAACCTTCAGGCCATCCCTCCCTCCCCACCCCCAAGTTCCATGTGGAGCTTGGGGTCGCCAGAGCCTCGTCTGTTAGTGAAACGGGGTTTGCCGCTCGAAGGTGAGGTTGACAATTGGGTTGGAGAAGCTATATGTTGCGCTACACAACCCCTTGAATCCCATCAGTAAGCCATCAAGAATAATGGTATGGAATTTATGGAACTTGTCCGCTACTTTCCTTAAGTGCTCCTCCAATGTTCTATTAAATCGTTCCACCATACCATCGGACTGAGGATGCAATGCAGTTGTCCTTGTTTTTCGAATGCCCAATGATTTACACATTTCCTGGAACACAGCTGATTCGAAATTCCTGCCTTGGTCAGAACGTAACTCTATTGGTACACCATACCTTGCAACACAATTATTTATAAACACTTCTGCTACTGTTTCCGCTTCTTGATTTGGGATTGGGTATACCTCTGGCCATTTGCTGAAATAATCCATAACCACCAGTACATATTTGTTTCCGCAGTTGCTAGTAGGAAAAGGACCTACGACATCCATAGCGATCCTTTCAAATGGCGCACCTGTGTTATATTGCTTCATCTGGCCATGACTTCGGGTTTTGGGCCCTTTCGCTCTGCTGCAAACCTCGCAGTTCGCAATCCACTCAGTGACCGACTGACGGTAACCAACCCAATAGAATCTCTGCTTAATCTTCTCGAGCGTCTTCGTGATTCCAAGATGACCTCCGCTTGGACCATTATGTAGCTCGCTAATCACGTCAGGAATCCTCTTTCTGGGAACAACTATCAGTTTCTTCTTGCATTGACCATCCCCACTCTCCCATACTCGATGCAAGCAACCGGATATCAATTCTAAACTGTTCCAACTGTTGAATGCCGACGCACCCGTGGAATACACCGAAAGAGTAAAAATTCAGAGCTTTATAAAGGGCATATGGGACGTCGAAACGAAGCGAGCAAATCTCCAAGCCCACGCAATCGTTAAACTAAAGCGAGTCAGCCGCAAGGGGCGACAGATGGCTCCCTCAATTGAATACCCCATAATCTCTATCTCGCCAATTGAAGAAGGTCAAACAATCTTATTGTGGGAGGACACGTGAATGTAAAGGAACGTTTACTGACTGTAGATACGGTGCATCTCATTCCATCATTTGATCAGAAGATAAGACATTTGCTTAGGGCAAGATTACGTACAGCCACGGGAGAGGACGCCCAGGTAATTGGAGAAGTAGCATGTGAAGTAGCAATTGGGAACGTCATGGTACTACACATTTTTATAGTGGCAGAGATTGTTGATGAAATCATAATTCGAGTGAACTTCTTAATCGACCAAGGCAACAAGATCGACATGCAAAGCAAGACGATGCGATATAAGAACATAGATGTACCACTTAATTTTGGCTACCAGAAAGGCTACAGCAGTAAACGAGTGCTGGTGGAAGAAAGTCAGCAAATACCAGCAAAATCAGAAGCAGTCATCTGGGTAAAGGTTGATGGAGATTGTTGGACAAAGAAATTGTGGGTTGTCGAGGCAGCAAACAGATCAACACCGAACGTACTTGTAGGGAAAACCCTGGCTTTGATGGATGTATTCGGGTAAGAGTACTCAATGCAACTCTGGAATTTATTCAACAATTCCTCTTCTGACATGATACTTCCATCAATGATTGCCTACTTTTGCGAGTATCTCAGATATATGCATGTGTTTGTGCGTTTCTCTCCGCTGCTTGTATGGACATAATGATTGATTTGTTTATGTGCATAGAAATCACTGCTCAGTATCGGCTTAGAGATGATAGTATCCCTTAGTGTTGCTAATATTCGTCACAATTTATATATAAAAGAAAGTCTTGTTAGTTACACTACGCATAACTCAAGAAATGATGAACCGATTTGGCCAGGGAACGGACATAGGATACTTTTTATCCCGTTCTGGTTAGGGTCTTGAGATCAAAACGTGGACCTGTGTAATCCTGAGATGTGTGTACAATATGGGTATCAAATGGAATCTGTTTATGAGTAGTTTGATACTGGGTATTTTTCGTACCCCTGGGTGACTAGGGTCTCGAGATATAGGCCAAAACGTGGACCCGGGCACCCCTAGAATATGTTTATACAATATGGATATCAAATGAAAGCTGTTGATTCGTGCCTTAGTACAGGGTAGTTTTCATACCTATTGGTGACTAGGGTATCAAGATATAGGCCAAAACGTGAACCCGGGCACCGCTAGTATGTGTTTATACAATATGGATATCAAATGAAAGCTGTTGATTCGTGCCTTAGTACAGGGTAGATTTCATACCTATTGGTGACTGGGGTCTCGAGATATAGGCCAAAACGTGGACCAGGGTACCTCTAGAATATGTTTATAGAATATGGATAACAAATGAAAGCTTTTGATGAGTACTTTAGTAGAGGGTAATTTTCATACCTCTGGGTTACTAGGGTCTCGATATATAGGCCAAAATGTGTGCCCGTGAACCCCTAGATAGTGTTTTTACATTATGGGTATCAAATTGAAGCTGTTGATGAGTGCTTTGGTACAGGGTAGTTTTTATACCTAATGGTGAATAGGGTCTAGAGATATAGACCAAAATGTGAATCAGGGTAACACTAGGATGTGTTTTTACATTATACGCTGAAGCAAACGCAACTGCAAGTCCTTTTTTCTCCCTGATACACTAAAGTTAAGTTCCCTTAGCTTCTCTCCAAATTGAAGCTGTTGACGAGTGCCTTAGTAGAGGCTAGTTTTCATACCTATTGGAGACTAGGGTCTCGCGATATAGGCCAAAACGTGGATCAGGGTAACACTAGGATGTGTTTTTACATTATGGGTATCAAATTGAAGCTGTTGATATGTGCTTTAGTGCAGAGTAATTTTTATATCGATGGCTGACTAGGATCTCGAGATGTAGGCCAAAACGTGGAACCAGATACCATTAGAAGGTGTGCGTAATATGGATAGAAAATGAAAGCTGTTGATGTGTGCTTTAGTACAGAGTAATTTTTATATCGCTGGGTGACTAGGATCTTGAGATATAGGCCAAAACGTGGACTCAGATTCAATGTGTGTGTAATATGGATAGAAAATGAAAGCTGTTGCTGAGAGCTTTAAAGTAATTTCCATTGTCATATTCGATTTAGTCGCATCAACTTGGCAAAACTGATAAATAAGCATGCGAATAAAGACATGAATTAATAGTACCCACATACCTATATAAAAATGTACGTCCTATTCGATTTGCCTGAGATTTGGTGTATTAATTTACCTGTATTAGTATTTACGATCCTTTTTTAAGGGAACTAGACCAGAGACGGGCTGGGACTGGGATTAGGACTAGGACTGGGGCTGAGACTCGAAGTGGGACTGGGAATCGGAATAGGACTGGAACAAAATACATACCACCCTCTGGGACTGACAATAAGGGATGAAGAAGAATTAGAAGAACTTGAGAGAAGAGAAAAGAGGGAAGGAGGAGGAGACTGAGAAAGAGATAGAGTGAGACGAAATAGAGATAGGTGAATCGAAAAAGACGGAGGGAGGAGTGAATAAAAGGATTAAGAAAAATATAAGAGGGGGAGGCAGAGTTAGACGGAAAATGCTTCTTAAGATGTATGCAGATAGACCAAAATTAGGGCAGAACAACATCTACCGGGTCTGCTAGTATGAATATAAACGCCACTTCACCTGGGAATCAATAATTCAAAGACTGAAAATAATGATATTTCTTATTTCAAAATATGTTCACAAGAAACCAATTAGTAACCCCAAGGTGATTAAAAATCGGAGGCCCGATATATAATTTTTTTGTACGAAACCCCTTATTGCATAATTGACCTTCGGCCAAGTTTAAAAAATCATAGCCCTGGATGGATCCAACGCGGGCTACGCTATCTACAGTGTTTCTGCAGAAAATACATTTTTGCATATATGTTTACGTTTACAACAAAATCAGTGAAAATGCCAAAACACACGAAAATGTGCAACTTTTCTTCGCAAATGTCTCTTGAAAAGTAAAAAATATACCAAACATGTAAGTTGGCATTTTCCTGTTCTTCTTCGCCTTTTATCAATAAACCATTATCTCCAAATTTTTTTACACCCGTAATCCAAAAACGAAAAGTAGAAATTTTGCTTCAGTCAAAATATTGACCAAATACCGAGAGATAACCCTGCACTGATCCGAAAGGGACCATCTTTCCGGGTTATAAAAATAACTCAGGGTAAGTCCAACAGCGGCTGCGCTTAAAGTATATGTGTACGATTATTATTTATTTTAACTTACCAGGTTCAAGAATCATTAAATAAGCGTACAGTTATGTTTCGAAATTCGTATATTTGTAGTCAAATTATGTACATAGCGTTACATTAGTGGACTCATGTATGATAACAGGAATATTTACGTGAGAGAAGTATAATATGCTAAGTTTTTTAAAAGCTCAATTTTAGAATATTCTTCTTTTTTATCTAGAATTCTAAGAATATTTTCCTTTCTCTTTTGGTATGATATTTTGTGTTTGGTAATATTTTGAGCGTTTATAAAGATTTATTTTATTTTTAACTACAATATATTCAGATTTTAAATGTTCAAGTAGCTTATATACTCACACGTTGTTTTTATAAACTATAACCTGCAGTCTTCTGTGCCAAGTTTCAACCGAGTTCTGCGTGGTTGGGATATTCAAATCCATTTGCTCATAAATTGACCAAAATACTGGGGGATACGATGAAGCTGACATACCCCCGAAATTGTAGTTGTTTTCCATCCATTTCAAAATATTTACGCAATTACTACTCATTAACTTTTTGACGCAATCATAATATCCTCCGGCTTTATGAAAGAAAGAAACATTTGAGCATTCTTAACTTTAGGGAAATATTTCGTTCTTTCCGTATAGCGTTGCAAGTTTTTCACTCTGGATTTTTCTCCATAAAATCTGCCCAAAGTGGAAAAAGCATCCTTTATTGATAATACTTGGGAAGTATTACTTTGATACAGAAATTATTGATTTCTCCAAATCAGAAGTAACATATTCGGGACAGAAATGCACATTATTGTAGCAAGCGAGTCCTAAAATTTCAAAAAAAAACTTCTTCGTAACATTGCTTACTCTTGGTACTCATTAGACAATAAATTACAGGAACGACATGCTCGTTTAAGCCTGCATTAATCGTAAATAATTGTCGCATGATTGCTGGAACAACTTTAAGAGTTCCGTCCATTAGCCACACCGAAGACCTATCTAAAACTTTAAGGTTTGCAATGCTTCCAAGAATTAAAATACGCTCCTGCAAAAAACTTGTATCCGATAGCAAAAAAACTTCACCTTCCACGTTTCTTAAATCTTCTGGAATAACAATTTCACTCAGCGTTGACGGTTCCTTTGATGGATCGGGCGCTTCGCGATATTCATACCTGGGCATCTAATGTCGGGTTGAAAGTCAATGCGGAGAAGACGGATATGGTCTTGTTTACAAAGAGGTACAAGGTCCCAAATTGGACCAGGCCTAAGTTAGGAGGGGTGACCTTACAGGAGAAACCTTGCACAAAATATTTAGGAATCATCCTAGACATGAAGCTGTCATGGAAGCTCAACGTGGAGGAGAGGGTCAAGAAGGCCTCAACGGCACTCTACGCATGTAAAAGAATGCTGGGGTGTACGTGGGGCCTATCGCCTCTCTTTCTCATTGGGTTTTTACAGCGATTGTAAGCCCTATTCTATACTATAGAGTTCTTGTTTGGTGGAAAGCCACACAAAAAACAACATACCTCAAAAAATTAGAGGGGGTATGCAGACTATCGATGCTTAGCATTACGGGAGCCCTGAAAACAACCCCGACGGTTGCACTGTATGCCATTTCCCACCCGTAGACCTGGTAGCAAAGAACAAAGCGTTAACGACCGCAACCAGGCTCGGTGCTTCGGGGCAGCTTGAGCGCCGACCATATGGCCATAGTAGTATAGCGTCATCAATCACAAGACGAGCAGACTACATGATTCCCTATCTGCGCTTCGGGGGAGATCTTAAGGCCACAATAGAGGTGGACGGTTGGCGCAAGGGTGCGCAAATGGCGGCCGAGGGGCGATACATGTGTACACCGATGGTTCCAAAGTAGTGGAAGGAGTAGGGTCTGCGGTATACTGCGCTGATCCGGAAATAAGCAGATCCTACAGGCTGCCGGATTATTGTAGCGTTTTCCAAGCGGAAATATTAGCCGTAACCAAAGCAGTAGAAACCCTGGAAGAGAATAGCTTAAGCTGCAACCGTGTTAACTTTTATATTGACAGTCAAGCAGCAATTAAGGCAACAATCTCGCATAGCACAGCATCTAAATGCGTGTTAGAGTGTAAGCAGTCTCTGGAGAGAATCGGGACAGGGAGAAGCATACATCTATATTGGGTCCCAGGGCATATGGGAATAGATGGGAATGAAAAAGCGGACGAACTAGCTAAAAAGGGCGCATCCCTTGAAGCTTGCTCTGTAGATGTCCCAATTAGATTGGGCGAGATTAAGCGAACGCGAGAGGTGCACATTATCGACCAAGCGGGAAAGGCGTGGGTTCAATCGCGGGGCTGTAAAGTGTCGAAGATTATGTGTAGGTCTTACAACCTTAGACTAACACAGTTGCTCCTATCATTAAAAAGAGAGGACTGTAGACTCATGACGGGTATTCTGACTGGACACTGCCTTCTGGCGTCACATGCCTTTAAACTAGGTTTGGTCAGTGATAGCAGATGTAGGAAGTGCGGGTTGGAAACGATCGAGCACGTTCTGTGCTCGTGCCCTGCACTTGACAGGCTAAGACTCCAGTTATTAGGAGTGATACAGCTGTCAGATCTAGAAGCAGCAAGTGGCTTGAGTCCTAGGAAGCTTCTGGTATTTGCCAAAAGGACGGAGGTATTTTATAAAATAGGTCCTGGTTTTTGATAGGGTTTTTCAGTTTGGTCGTTAAAACAAACTTCTGGTAACACTACGGACTCAATCAGTCTATGTGAGGTCCTCAAGGACCGGCCAGTTCAACCTACCTACCTACCTGACGGTTCCTTGAGCATGTTGCTACTCACTATTTTTATTTTCTGCATGCACTTTTATGTCCGGGGTACATAAATTCTGCATTCAGTTCTGCATTCCCCCATTGCCGAACTTATTATATGCGATGGTTTTATTTGCGGCCTTCTTTTTCAAATTCGCATTTATTTTTGAAACTTCACTTCTGTAAGCCAATGGATAATGGGAATGTATCGAAGATGATTTCGTCACTTTGTGATCACCGTCTAAAATTGTTGTTACTCGAGCGCTGCAAATAAGTTCGTTTCGCCTTTCACATTTCCAATAAAACATATCTTTATACTTTTTTTCCAAGTGAAACGCAAATCCATGAAGGATAAGCTTATTTTTTCCTTTATTGGATTTTACTACTTCCGCGTTCATTCTTAATTGATGGCGAATAAAATTTTAACTGAATCAAACCTCCATTTCAGCTAAAAATTTTGCATATAAAAATATACAAAAACTCAGGTAACTAGATTAAAAAATACAGTGCTAAAGTTGAAAGCTAAAATATTTTTCAAATTAAAATACAAAACCTCAGTTAACTAGATACAAAAATTTAAGTCCTAATAAAAAAAGTGCATACTTTTAAATTTTTTAACCAAAAAGGATTTTCGACATTTTCGACATTTTGCTATATTTTTCGAAACAAAAAATTTTCTGCATTTTTTTTCGGTAAAATTTGATTTCCAGATTTTGAAAAATCAAAAATTGCGACATTTCTGCTTCGACATTTTTATTTTCGAATTTTCGTACGGATCCCTGACCAATTATATGTTTATACAAGCCAAAAGATATCAAAACAAAAGTTTTCCATACAACTTACATACATATGTATATATATGGGAAACAAAAATCCCTATCATATTTATCTCATTAAAATATATGTACATATATGTATGAACATTTACACACTTGTTTACTAATAAACAAAGTTCTTTGATCAGTACAGTACTTTGGTTACGTAAATAAAACTAAATAAATATATAAAATATATGCACATATGTATCTATACACATAAATATATGTATGTATACATATATGTGAATGCTCATATGTACAAGCGACGAGCGTAAGGTAAACAGTTTTTTTTATTTTACTTTTCGAACTATTCGAATAGTACTATTATTCGAATAGTGCGCATTATTCGAATAATAAGGAATGGAATTCGAATAAATGGAAGCGAATAAACGAATAAAAAGTTCGAAAAAATATTATTCGAATAATTTGAAACGAATAAATTTATTCGTTTATTCGAATAACATTCAAATATAATTCGAAAATAATCCCACCACTAGTATCTAGAGTTACAAATAAATTACGGACGCGTTAGCATAGCGAAGTGGTATTGCAAAATTTCTCAAAACTTAAATTTTTGTATACTCTGTCTTTTTATCAAGAATATTTCGAGAATTATTCGAATTATTTGAAACGAATAAATTTATTCGTTTATTCGAAAAACCTTTATTCGAATATAATTCGAAAATAATCCCACCACTAGTATCTAGAGTTACAAATAAATTACGGACGCGTTAGCATAGCGAAGTGGAATATGCTAAATTTCTCAAAACTTCAATTTATGTATACTCTGTATTTTTATCAAGAATATTTCGAATGTGTTCTTTTCTCTTTAGATATACTTTTTTAGGTTTAGTTATTTTTTCAGTATTAAATACTCTGATTTTATTGAGAAAAGCTGATGGTTTTTTGTGCATATTTAGGTTTACCGTTAGCTCGCATATATTTAGCAAAGCAGAAAGAAAAATAGTTCCTGCGAAACAGTAAATGTATAGAACATTTTTTTCTTCGGAATTTCATTTTTCATAATTTTAATTTTCAACATTTTTGGTTTTCTACATTTTTTTCGGCATTTTTAGTTTCGACATTTAAATTTTCGACATATCGTACCAGACCCAAGCCTTTTCCTCATTACCTTCAACCGTCTGCTAGGATGTCAGAACGCGCGAACGAGATATTTTCCTGCGCTATTTTCATCAGTTTTTTATGAATCATTTTGAACGAAAATAAAAGTTTTAATTAAACGATAACATGCCAGTGTGGCAGAAAAGTTCTGGTACATTGGAAAATTGTTGTTGTAATTAGACGTATCGGTAAAGTTTCCTCAGTATTTCAAGCTCAAAATACAAAAAAGCAAGTATTATATAGGCATAAGCTATATATATACAAATTTACATAAATTTTTTTGTTTTTTTTTTAAAGTGTTATTTCCTTGAAATGTGCTTTCTTTGTTTTACAATAAAATATGAATTGTTTTGTACAAATATTAAGTGTAGCTATTGTTTTCTTGGAAAAAAAATCTACTAACTTCTACCACTATTTTAATTTTTCGTCTACCAGCATTCTCTTTTTAAATGTCCGTGCACTGGTATAGTGGCAACAGTACATTCAAGACTGATACTACTGATACAGAGGATTAGTTTTAGCAAAGTTTCGACGACAAAAGGGTAAATAAAAAGGAACGTAGTGTCTGGATACTCTAGGGGGAACCGCAAAAAATAAGCGGCTGAGAAGGTCCGCAGAATCAATTTCTCCAATAATGAGCTTATGGATGAACAATACCCCCAGTAATATTCTCCGGTTTTCCGTGTGCGTAATCTAATAAGAATATGTCTACTTTTGTATGGAGGAAGGTGGGGACTTAGAGTCCCAATTAAGGCCGCGTAATGCGAATATAAAAAATTGCTTTTCAACTGACTCAAGACGCTTTATATGATTTTGAGAAACAGGGCACCAAACGCATGAGCAATACTCGAGTATTGGAGGACCAGCGATGTGTAAAGAATCTTAGTGAGGTACGGATCATCGAACTCTTTAGCCCATCTTTTAACAAATCCAAGTACACCCAACGCTTTGTTGGCAACTCCAAAGGGGTACCATCTATTACATAAGGTTTCAAAACTAGATTCACTCGGGGAAATGTCATATGCTTACATTTAGAGCAATTTAAAGCTAGTAAATTTGTTGTGCTCTAACATTGGAACGAGTCCAAATCGGCCTGAAGAAGATCCAAGGAACTCAAATCGTAAGTGTAGCAAAGTTTTACATCATCCGCATACATTATAAGTAATATTATCTGTGGCAAGTCGTTTATGAATAGGGTAAAGAGCAAAGGGCCTAGATTACTTCCCTAAAGTACACCGGAGGAAACTCCAAACGATTCCGAGAGATTGCACTTGAACAGGAATTGTTGAGTCCGGTTAGAAAGATAGCTTTTCAGCCACATTAATAGGTCAAACGAAAAGCCCAGTAAATCAAGTTTATGAATAAGTAACTCATGGTTGACGGTATCGAATGCTTTCCTGAAATCAGTATAGATGACATCCGTTTGCTTGTTCGCTAAAAATCCTTCCATAACTAAAGAGGTAAATACTAGCAAATTTTGTAGTGGTTGACCTTTGACGAATGAAGCCGTGTTGGCATGGATATAAAAGGGAAGAACACTGATATTGAAGTATCCTGGCAGGTTAGGTTAGATTGTAGCTGCCCTGATAAGGAAAGCGCACTTGGACAACACGAAGGTCCGTTGTGGTAACACATACAACAAAAATAACGGTGACGTAGATCTAGCTACTTAGAGAATCGTTGGGTAGCAACGATAAAGTTCCCAATGATAGCGATCTCAACCTTGGATAAATCCTCGGGAGATCCAAGTGAGTCGCGACCGAAGTACTTTCGCCTAGTTCTGCAAAAGCTGGGCATTCAAGCATAAAGTGATTTGGTGATTCCACCTTATCATCCTCCATACAGCTACAGCAGGATGGGGTTTCCAGTATATTGAGCCGACCCGTTGGATACCGATGGGACAGGGCCCTGTCAAAACTCATTGACCATTGATAGGCGAGCCTTAGTGAACCCAATTATTTCGGCAGATCTCCTGCCGTCCACTTTCGGCCAGAAAGATTTTGCTACCCTGCAAGAGGTGGTGTCCGCCCAACGTTTGCTCAGCTGATTCGAGGCCCAGCTATGGAGGAGCAAACCACAGGTTGCCAGCGGAATCCCGAAATTCCTAAAGCCATCTTCATCCAAGCTGTACCGCTGCGGGCTTAGAGATCCGCTTGACAGTTACCCGGGACCCAGATAATCTTAATTATAAAATAGTTCGATGCAATTGCAAGCGAGGTCAGGCACTCCCAGACCACCCTCGATCTCACTGTAGTTGAACTCAAGGCCTTGATAGCCTCTTGGCTATCAGAGTAGATGTTAAATTCCCTAACCGTAGTAGCACTGGATAGCATTTCATCCACCGCATCCTTAATCGCAGCAACTTCAGCTTGGAATACACTGCAGTGATCAGCCAACTTAAACTTGCGGCTTACATTTAGCTCGTGACAAAAGGTCCCCACACTAACCTTTCGGTCCCACTTCGATCCATCCGTGAACAAGTTAACCGGTCCCATTCCCCAAATAATTCCTCTTCCCCACTCCTCCCTCGAGGGAATGACTGGGGTGAAGGTTGTATAGAGAGCACTTATCGGCATACAATATTCCGTCCTGTCCGGGATAAAGTCGAAACTGGTAAGAAGGATAAGGTGTCCGAAGTCAGAAAGCTCATAGCCCATGTGCTGAGCTCAGGCCAAGGGGGTCACTGCTGGCGGACAGTGAACGGCCTATTAATTAGGTTAGCTGCGAATATCAAATAAGCAGCCTTCGACCAAGAGCGGCTGGTGAGGAGGGTTTGGCTTAAAAGTCCTAAAGCACCCTGAGAACCTCCAGTGGCAGGGCGAGTAGATGCCGCCCTGAATTAAGCATCCACATCCTAGTACGGGGTTGCTTCGAGGGAATACCTACCCAAGATAGGGAGGAAACTATACGACGTGGGATACACACTTAGGAAGGTAAAAAGGTAAATTATTTGTACATTTAAGGTGATTATCACATTAAGACTGAGCCCAGTAAGGTCTTAATTAAGGTATACTGGAATCAACGACTTGGACATGTATGTTTTTTTAATGGTGTGTTCAGTTTATACTTATATTTTAAGAATTCATGAGCTTAACACCGGCTTATAATAATTGAATTTTCTTTGAATTTTTGTTAAAGGCTGGCGAATGTGGCATTCGGAAATCTCAGTACATGGCTTGACACACCGTCGAAATGACTTTCCGGTTAATGTCCCATTCGTCTCCGTCCCGTTAAAATCTTGGCAGGCCTTGGGGTACGTTCAAAGTCCGTCATCATTAAGTTGGTGGTGCAGGTTCGGTTGAGATCCTCCCGATTAATACTGATCTGGCTCTGAGCGCAGTCTTCATGAGGGACTGTGACAACCTTCACGTGGCCTCCCTGCCTTCGCATAGACAACCACGGGATCTATATAGGTAACTGCACACTCGGACCAAGATAGCGGCCTCAAGTGAGGACCCAATTAAATAAATGATGAGCAACAACAATACTAAAATAAAAAACCAAACACAGGAGAATGAAATGGCATTCAATCCATTCGTAGGAAGGAAGCTAGCTCGCTCTCCAGAAGGGCGTGGCCCATCGGCGGGGGGCTTTAACAATTCGTCGCAAGTGGTAACGAAACCCAAAGGAGCGGAGGCCGAAAGCAAGCAAGGAGCGTTGTCGCCGGGTGCTACAGCGAAGCTTTGCAAAAAGAGCTCCGACAGCAAGGCTCAAACGGGCACACCAACATTAAGTGAGCTAATTAAGCAGGCGTCAGCTGCCCCTCTGGAGAAAAAAAGATGACCAAGCTAGGCAAGGCGATTGAGGACTTGATGCAATTCTTCATAGGGCGTAATAATATACACGCGGAAATCAAGCGCTTGGCCTCCGTAATAAAAGCGCTGTACATCGAGTCGGCCCTAGAGGTAAAGAATTTAGAGTGCAAGCTAATGTGCCAAGGATAGAAGTCCATCAGCCCCAGGAAAGCGACCGAGGAATAATTCGTACTCGACCAAGGAGAACAACGTGGTAAAACCCACTACTACACTAAAAGACGTCTTTCCAAGGCACGTGGGTGGTCACAAACGACGGTAAGAAACGCAAGAGAAGACGGAGCGGAAAGAGGAAACTGCAGCCTAAAAGACGAGAGAGTGGCAGTTAGCTAAAAAGAAGAGCAAGAAAAAATCACTTAAGACTAGGCCGGATGCAATCATCATTTCCAAGGCGGGGGATGCGACGTACGCCGACATATTGCGTAAAGTGAGATGATGCGACGAATTAAAATCCCTGGGTGATGACGTCAAAACGATTAGAAGAACGGCGAAAGGAGAGCTGTTACTAGAGCTGAAAAAATCGCAATATGGGAAAACAAGCGGTTACCAAGCAGAAATTGAAGCGGTACTAAAGGACTCGGCTAAAGTTATAACAAAGTCCCAAATGGTCACACTAAAGTGCAGAGATCTCGATGAGATTACTACGCCCGAGGAGATTTGCAACGCCCTCCACCAGCAATGCAACATCAAACTTCCAGATGTGACTGCCATAAAAAGCACACGCACAGGGTACAGTTGCACGAAGTCGGCACTTATAAGCCTTACAGCGGATGATGCCAAGACGGTTCTTAATACGCAAAGAATCCGGTTAGGATGGGTTTCTTGCCGAATTAGAGAACTCAAGCAAGAGAAACGCTGTTGTAGGTGCTGGGGCTACGGGCATATAGCTCAGAAATGTAAAGAGACTGTACATAGGTCTAGCCTATGCAGGAACTGCGGCCAGGAAGGTCATAAGGCTGCAAGTTGCGAAACGCACCGAAATGCGCGCTATGTGGGGGACAACATTCAGCAGGCAGTTTTGAATGCCAACAACGAGGGGGCAGCAAAAAGAATGTCTCATGAGGCTATTGCAGCTCAATTTAAACCATTGCGAGGCAGCCCAAGAGCTATTATCCCAAACAGTCTATGAAGGAGGATATGACATAGTGGTGCTTTCTGAACAAAAGAAAAATCGCCAGGAGCAGGGTTGGCACTCAGATTCGGCAGGGAAAGCCTCAATTTGGGCACCAGGGAAATTTCTCCCACAGGAAAATATGACGCCAACGGTAGCAGGATTCACGTGGGCAAAAATTAACGGTATATACGTCTTCAGTTGCTATGCCCCTCCGAGCATGACCATCGCCGAGTTCGAAGACATGATATACGGGATCACCATTGAAGCACGAGGTAAACACCCGCTTTTAGTGTGTGGAGCCTTCAAGTTGGGAAGTAGACGAATCAACGAAAGAGGGAGAGTTCTTCTCGAAAGCCTTACTTCTTTGAGGCTAGAACTCCTAAATGAACCAGGGATATATACCTTCGCTAGCAGCGAAATAGCAAGACGAGCAAAATGGTCCATAAGCAACGTCTACACACACAGCGACCATAAAGCTATTAGCGTAGAGCTGCTCGAAACTCCACGAACGGTAGCAGCAAGACATCGAAAAAGTAGGAAATGGAAACAGCACCTTTTCGACCCACAAATATTTGACATTATCTGGAAGGACGCCGTACTACAAGAATCGCATGCGGAAGACCAGTCGGTTCAAATCACTAAGTTGCTATCTATGGCATGTGATGCTGCCATGCCCAGAAGTCGAGGAAAAGCACAGCGCACTCCGGTATATTGGTGGAATGATGAAATTGCGGAAGAGCGTAGAAAATGTCACAAAGCACGAAGAATAGCGCAGAGGGCACGCTCATCACCACGATATGCGGAGTTACACAGCACCTATGTCGCACTTAAAAATGCCATAAAAAAGAGCAAGAAGTTATGCTTTAGGGAACTGCTGGATAATGTCGACCTAGATCCTTGGGGATCAGCTAACAGAACTGTGATGGCCAAAGTTAAAGGACCGATATCACAGCAACATACGTGCCCGATACTGATGAATATTATGGTTGAAACACTTTTCCAGCCCCAAGATCACTGGACTTATCCAAGCGAGGATCTAGAAAGTACGGAAATTCCGCAAATTACAGAGCAAGGGGTGCTGGACGCTGCAAAAAGAGTTGCTGATAACAAATCCCCAGGACCCGGCGAAGGACCAAACATAGCCCTTAAAGCCGCGATCACAACTAGGGCTACATTATTTACTGATTTATCTTGTTTGGTTTATTTTCCGACAGGGTGGATAAATGATGTATATTGGAACGATTTTCCGTCATCCGTTGTCAAATTTGGTTTTGAGACAAACCGGTTTCGGCGTTGTTCCATCATCAGTGTCGATTTTCGTTCTGATCTGTTGTTGTCGTTTATCCTGTATTTATAGTTCGTAGGTATATGAGCAGGTATTGTCAAATTGATGCTTGTGTATATTTAGTTATATGTATGTGCTGTGTGTCCATTCAGAACCGAGGGTGGTTTACTAATCGATTTGTGTGGCTGACTGGGGTGGGTAGAAATCTGTGATTTTAGTCGTTTGACCTTCTTTGTTGGTTTTTTGTTTTGGTCTGTTAATTGTTTCGTGTTTATTTGTTGTTGTGTGTTTGTCTGTTGTACCTGTGTGATTAAGTTGTTTCCTGTAAACAAGTTTTAAAGGCTCGAATATTGTGTCAGAAATTGTGTTTATCTGTTCGTTTATTATTCTACCGTCGAATGTTTGCTGTTTGTAGATTTCCATGTTTTCGAGTACGTTGAGACGTCGGCCCTTTTCCTGTATATGAAGAACCCTAACTCTTTTATTGATGTTTGCTGGGGAACATTCATTCTCGACCATGTGATTCGCGAAGTTAGACTCGGGTATAATGTTTGGATTCCGTATTTTTTTGTTGTAATCTCTAATATGTTCTCTGAACCTCGTTCTTATTTGCCGCCCTGTTTGTCCTATGTAACTATGCTGGCATCCGCAGGTAAGCTTGTATACGCCGTGGCTGCTAAACGGATCCTCTGAGTTAATGTTAGTTCTAAGTTTTCGCCCTAGATTGTTCGATGTTTTGAATGCTGTGTTAATGTTGTATTTTTTAAAGAAGTTTGCCAATTTATATGTTGCTTTTCAAGTATATGTCATAGTCGTCCAGCTATTATTTTCCTTTTCATTATTTCTTTTTGGTTCTCCATTTGTCCTTCTGAGCTTATCTACTAGTGCTTTTTTATATCCGTTGTTTGCAGCGATATAATATATGACCTCAAGTTCTCTCTTATATGCCTCTTGTGTAAGAGGTGTTCTTTCAAGTCTATGTACCAAGTGCCTTAATGCTGCATTTTTATGCTGTTGAGGGTGATTTGAGGTATTGTGTATTATTGTGTCGGTGGCCGTTGATTTTCTATATATGTCATAGTTAAATCTTTTGGCTTCTTTATCAATATTTATCGTGAGGTTTAGATAGTTGATTCCTCCGTCTTTTTCGGTTTCCATTGTAAATTTTATATTTCCGTGCTGTTTGTTGATGTACTCCAGTACAAGATCTTCGTTATTAGTAGTTAAAACGCATATTATGTCATCCGCGTATCTAGCATAAAATGACACGCCTAATTTCGGCTTCAGCTCCTGTATGTACATTTCTTCCTGATTTTGCATGAAAACTTCCATAAGAATTGCTGATGTGGGGCTTCCCATTCCAAGACCGTTTGTTTGTCTATATATTTTATTGTTGAATTGAAAATAGTTTTAACGTAAAGTCGTTCTTAGCGTATTTGTGATTTGCATACTTTTCACTTTGTTTTTTGTGTTATGAACTATTGTTGAGCTAACTATGTCCAAAGTATCCGATAGTGGTATAGATGGGTATAAATCTTTTATGTCAAAAGATACCAATTTGATGTTTCTTGTTAGCTCTACGGTCTAGAGTCTCTCTATTAGTTCTGTTGTAGTTCTGTTGTGTTAGCTATTGCATATTCGTTCCTTAGCTCCAGAGTATCTATCAATATCGTTTTTAAATATTTGGACAGTTTGTAACATGGTGTCGATTTAAAATTAATGATGGGCCTCATTGGCGTGTCCAGCTTGTGGATTTTTGGTAGCGCAACCAGTGGAGGAGCCGAAGGGCTCATTTGGACCAATCTATGTGCCATGTTAGAATCTACTAACCAAAAAGAAATAATGAAAAGGAAAATAATAGCTGGACGACTATGAAATATACTGGAAAAGCAACATATAAATTGGCAAACTTCTTTAAAAAATACAACATTAACACAGCATTCAAAACATCGAACAATCTAGGGCGAAAACTTAGAACTAACATTAACTCAGAGGATCCGTTTAGCAGCCACGGCGTATACAAGCTTACCTGCGGATGCCAGCATGGTTACATAGGACAAACAGGGCGGCAAATAAGAACGAGGTTCAGAGAACATATTAGAGATTACAACAAAAAAATACGGAATCCAAACATTATACCCGAGTCTAACTTCGCGAATCACATGGTCGAGAATGAATGTTCCCCAGCAAACATCAATAAAAGAGTTAGGGTTCTTCATATACAGGAAAAGGGCCGACGTCTCAACGTACTCGAAAACATGGAAATCTACAAACAGAAAACATTCGACGGTAGAATAATAAACGAACAGATAAACACAATTTCTGACACAATATTCGAGCCTTTAAAACTTGTTTACAGGAAACAACTTAATCACAAACACACAACAACAAATAAACACAAAACAATTAACACACCAAAACAAAAAACCGACAAAGAAGGTCAAACGACTAAAATCACAGATTTCTACCTACCCCAGTCAGCCACACAAATCGATTAGTAAACCACCCTCTGTTCTGAATGGACACACAGAATACACACAACTCAATATACACAAGCATCAATTTGACAATACCTGCTCATATACCTACGAACTATAAATACAGGACAAACGACAACAACAGATCAGAACGAAAATCGACACTGATGATGGCACAACGCCGAAACCGGTTTGTCTCAAAACCAAATTTGACAAGGGATGACGGAAAATCGTTCCAATATACATTATTTACTGATCTTTTTAATGCCTGTATGCAAGAATGCGTATTCCCTCGCCCGTGGAAACGACAAAGACTTGTCCTATTGCTGAAACGTGGTAAACAGCCGGACCAACCATCCTCATATAGGCCACTTTGTATGCTGGATTCCCTAGGAAGATTTTCGAGCGTATAATTAGTGAGCGCCTACAGCTGACTCTATAAAGACCAGGTGGCTTATCGAATAGTCAATATGGATTTCGCAAATCAAGATCCACCGTAGATGCAATACAAGCAGTCGTCAATATAGCTAGAGAAGCTATCTCTGGAGGCCAAAATAAAAGGAAGTTCTGTGCACTGATTATGTTGGACATCAAGAATGCTTTTAACACAGCACTTCGGCATTCCAGCTTACTTACGCAGAATAATAGGTAGCTATCTTAAAGACATAGTACTTCTTTTTGACACAGATCAAGGAGCAAAAGAGTACAAAATCTCAGGAGGGGTCCCACAGGGATCTGTTCTCGGTCCAACGCTTTGGAATGTAATGTATGACGGGGTGCTAAAGATTGATCTACCAGAAAATACTCAAATTGTGGGATATGCTGACGATATTGCAGTGGTAGTAGTGGCCAAGAAACTGGACCTGCTTCAAGGATTATGTAATGACGCCGTAGCAAGAATAAGGGAATGGCTGACGAATACGGGACTGGAGTTGGCTAGCCAAAAGACGGAAGTGGTATTAGTAAGCTCAAAACGGTCGGCGAACGAGTTAGTTTTAACTGTAGGGGATCATCAAATCACTTCAAAGGATTCCTTAAAATATTTAGGAGTGCACATTGACTCTAAGTTAACTTTCAAAGAGCACTTCAGAGCGATGGGGGAGAAAATTACCAAAGTTAATGGATCACTTATGCGAATAATGCCTAACACTAGTGGTCCGAGCGAAGCTATACGTCAGCTATTGTCCACAGTAACCAGCTCAATAATACTATACGCAGCACCAGTGTGGTATGGATCTAAACTGACCCATCAAAAATATATATTAGCAGCGTACCGACTTGCTTCTTTAATAATAGCAAGTGCTTATCGGACGGTGTCCGACGACGCCATCCTTGTTCTAACCCGGAAAATCCTAGTGGACTTACTGGCAAGCGAAATGGCCGATCTGTATAACACTAATATCGAGCGGCCATCTGAAGAAGACAAGAAAAGAGCAAGGACACAAGCAATAGCTAAGTGGCAAGAGCGGTGGGAGGCCTCTAGTAAAGGGCGTTGGACTTTCACGCTAGTTTGGAACGTAGCTCAATGGAATGAGCGGAAGCACGGCGAACTGAACTACCATCTCACGCAGATAATGAGTAGACATGGCGGTTTCAAAGAGTATTTATGGAAGCGTAGGGTAGAGGAAGATCCTCATAGCCCAATGTGTACCACGGAGTTAGAAAACGCAGAACACGTCATGTTCCACTGCCTCCGTTTCCACGAAGAAAGACTCGCCTTGCATGGAATCTTTGGGGAGGAACCCACCACGAGAAATTTAGTATCACATATGTGCAACAGGAAAGAGTGCTGGACTGCAGTGAGCAAAATGACATTTATAGTAATGACACGCCTGATGGATGGTGAGAGGGAGCGCAGAGAAATCAGAGCAAATAGCGGGAACCTGGACGCAGGGACAACAGTAGGCTCTTAAAAAATGAGAAATATGGAACGCCACCCTGAAGTAATGCGAAAGTGGTGCCGGGGTGGGCGACGGTTCCAAAACGTGGCTGTTTTTTGGCCTACGGACACACGGTTGCCCATAGCCTATGTCACGAAGCCTGACCAACGACCGGGCCGCGGCTGCCTTTCCCACAATATCTACCGGATGTATGTTCAGCATGACATTCAGTGCCAAAGTAGGTGTTCTTCTGAGAGCGCCACTGATCAGGGCCGTCCGTTGCACTGACACTAATATTTTGGAGGTGCTCGCTGCGTACAGTGCTTTTCACCAGACCAGCACCCCATAGAGCAGAAACGGTTTGACCACCATCTCATAAAGCCAGTGTACTACTCCTAGCGAGAGTCCCCATCTCTTCCCGAGAGCCCCCCTGTAGAAGTACAAGGCAACCGCGGCCTTCCTGGCCCTATCTTCCACATTGGGTCTCCAGGACAGTTTCTTGTCCAAAACAATACCCAAATATTTAATCATATCAGAAAGTACCAACGGTACCCCTCCAATCGAGAGAGTTCTGAAATCGGGCATCTTATATCTCATTGTAAAAAGAACCAATTTGGGGGTTGACCGCCAATCCACATGAATCAGCCCACCTACCCACGGTATCCAGGTAGCCCTGCATAACATCGCGCAGGGTGCCAAGAAATTTGCCTCTGACTAGGATAGCGAGGTCATCTGCATAGGCAAACACACACCATCCATTCGCTTCCAGCTCCACAAGAAGCTCTATGACTACCACAACCCTGAGCAGAGGAGATAGGACACCCCATGTGGCGTGCCCCTGCAAACCATCCTCTCGATTATGGCCCCTCCCCACTCCCCTGCGACAATTCTGCTGCATAGAAATTTTCTAATAAATTCAACCAGAGCCGCCTCGACTCCTAAACCCACCAGAGCTCTTTCGGTTGCCCCCGGCAAAACGTTGGTAAAAGCGCCCTCGATGTCTAGAAAGGCACCCTGAGTAAACTCTTTGTGTTCTGGGGACCCCTCTATTTGCTTTACAATCGAATGGAGAGCCGTTTCCGTCGATCTGCCGTTGCAGTAGGCATGCTGTGAAGCCGACAGTAACCCCCGAGGAATCCTTTCCCGTAGGTACAGGTCAATCAACCGCTCAAATGTCTTAAAAAGAAACGACGAGAAACTGATTGGCCTGAAATCCTTAGGTGATACATGAGAGCTTCTGCCGGCCTTCGGAATAAAGATGACACTAACCGTGTGCCAAGACTTCGGGATATAGTTAAGCCTGAGGCAGTTAGTGTAGATGGCAAACCAGCGGCAGGAAATACGTAAAGACTTTTGATGTTGCGCAGGAATGATACCATCAAGGCCCGAAGACTTATAGGTCTTGAACGAACCTATAGCCCAGGTTATTTGACTTTCCCCGTAGTGGCATGGCTGGCATTTCTGCATGGCCAACTACCGACGACCATACAGGCGACGATCCCTGCGCAACTGGGACATCGGGAAAATGGTTGTCTAGCAAAAGCTTTAGGGACTCCTCGCTACTCATCTACCAGTCCCCACCATCATCTCTCAGATAACCCAGAGGGGCGATATTCCTAGAGAGTATTTTTCGAAGCCTCGCGGATTCACTGTAGCCTTCTACGTTTTCGCAGAAGCTTCGCCATGAATCTCGCTTGGCTATCTTTATGTAACGTGCCTTAGAATTCGTTCCACTTTCACTGCATTCAATTGTCCATTACATATTTGCACACATGAAGACCACACATGTAGCAAAATATTAACAACTCAAATAGCCAATCGAACTCAGCATGCATTTTTGCATTGTCTGCACATATTTGTTTACATCGGTCAATTAGTCACGCTGACTGACACTCCTGTCTATTTGTCACATTGACCGACAAATACATTATAAATACATATGTACTCATGTGTCTAAATAGGTCATTGTAATATGCTGACCGTCGCCCACCCCGGCACCACTTTCGCATTACTTCAGGGTGGTGTTCCATATTTCTCATTTTTTAAGAGCCTACTGTTGTCCCTGCGTCCAGGTTCCCGCTATTTGCTCTGAGTGTCCATTTAATTGCTACTGCTTCGCATGCGCATTTCTCTGCGCTCCCTCTCAGCATCCATCAGGCGTGTCATTACTATAAATGCCATTTTGCTCACTGCAGTCCAGCATTCTTTCCTGCTGCACATATGTGAAACTAAATTTCTCGTGGTAGGTTCCTCCCCAAAGACTCCATGCAAGGTGAGTCTTTCTTCGTGGAAACGGAGGCAGTGGAACATGACGTGTTCTGCGTTTTCTAACTCCGTGGTACACATTGGGCTATGAGGATCTTCCTCTACCCTACGCTTCCATAAATACTCTTTGAAACCGCCATGTCTACTCATTATCTGCGTGAGATGGTAGTTCAGTTCGCCGTGCTTCCGCTCATTCCATTGAGCTACGTTCCAAACTAGCGTGAAAGTCCAACGCCCTTTACTAGAGGCCTCCCACCGCTCTTGCCACTTAGCTATTGCTTGTGTCCTTGCTCTTTTCTTGTCTTCTTCAGATGGCCGCTCGATATTAGTGTTATACAGATCGGCCATTTCGCTTGCCAGTAAGTCCACTAGGATTTTCCGGGTTAGAACAAGGATGGCGTCGTCGGACACCGTCCGATAAGCACTTGCTATTATTAAAGAAGCAAGTCGGTACGCTGCTAATATATATTTTTGATGGGTCAGTTTAGATCCATACCACACTGGTGCTGCGTATAGTATTATTGAGCTGGTTACTGTGGACAATAGCTGACATATAGCTTCGCTCGGACCACCAATGTTAGGCATTATTCGCATAAGTGATCCATTAACTTTGGTAAATTTCTCCCCCACCGCTCTGAAGTGCTCTTTGAAAGTTAACTTAGAGTCAATGTGCACTCCTAAGTATTTTAAGGAATCCTTTGAGGTGATTTGATGATCCCCGACAGTTAAGACTAACTCGTTCGCCGACCGTTTGGAGCTTACTAATACCACTTCCGTCTTTTGGCTAGCCAACTCCAGTCCTGTATTGGTCAGCCATTCCTTTATTCTTGCTACGGCGTCATTACATAATGCTTGAAGCAGGTCCAGTTTCTTGGCCACTACTACCACTGCAATATCATCAGCATATCCCACAATTTGCGTGTTTTCTGGTAGATCGATCTTTAGCACCCCGTCATACATTAGATTCCAAAGCGTTGGACCGAGAACAGATCCCTGTGGGACGCCTCCTGTGATTTTGTACTCTTTAGCTCCTTGGTCCGTGTCAAAAAGAAGTACTCTGTCTTTAAGATAGCTACCTATAATTCTGCGTAAGTAAGCTGGAGTGCCGAAGCTTTGCAGCGCTGCCATTATCTGCATCCAGTTCGCAGTGTTAAAAGCATTCTTGATGTCCAACATAATCAGTGCACAGAACTTCCTTTTATTTTGGCCTCCAGAGATAGCTTCTCTAGCTATATTGACGACTGTTTGTATTGCATCTACGGTGGATCTTGATTTGCGAAATCCATATTGACTATTCGATAAGCCACCTGGTCTTTCTAGAGTCAGCTGTAGGCGCTCACTAATTATACGCTCGAAAATCTTCCCTAGGGAATCCAGCATACAAAGTGGCCTATATGAGGATGGTTGGTCCGGCTGTTTACCACGTTTCAGCAATAGGACAAGTCTTTGTCGTTTCCACGGGCGAGGGAACACGCCTTCTTGCATACAGGCATTAAAAAGATCAGTAAATAATGTAGCCCTAGTTGTAATCGCGGCTTTAAGGGCTATGTTTGGTACTTCGTCGGGTCCTGGGGATTTGTTATCAGCAACTCTTTTTGCAGCGTCCAGCACCTCTTGCTCTGTAATTTGCGGAATTTCCGTACTTTCTAGATCCTCGCTTGGATAAGTCCAGCGATCTTGCGCCGGGAAAAGTGTTTCAACAATAATATTCATCAGTATCGGGCACGTAGGTTGCTGTGATATCGGTCCTTTAACTTTGGCCATCACAGTTCTGTAGGCTGATCCCCAAGGATCTAGGTCGACATTATCCAGCAGTTCCCTAAAGCATAACTTGTTGCTCTTTTTTATGGCATTTTTAAGTGCCTTTCTTTGTGCGACATAGGTGCTGTGTAGCTCTGCATATCGTGGTGATGAGCGTGCCCTCTGCGCTATTCTTCGTGCTTTGTGGCATTTTCTACGCTCTTCCGCAATTTCGTCATTCCACCAATATACCGGAGTGCGCTGTGCTTTTCCGCGACTTCTGGGCATGGCAGCATCACATGCCATACATAGCAACTTAGTGATTTGAACCGACTGGTCTTCCGCATGCGATTCTCGTACTATGGCGTCCTTCCAGATAATGTCAAATATTTGTGGGTCGAAAAGGTGCTGTTTCCATTTCCTACTTTGCCGATGTCTTGCTGCTACCGTTCGTGGAGTTTCGAGCAGCTCTACGCTAATAGCTTTATGGTCGCTGTGTGTGTAGACGTTGCTTATGGACCATTTTGCTCGTCTTGCTATTTCGCTGCTAGCGAAGGTGAGATCTATAATGGATCGTCTGGTACCTGTATCGAAGGTATATATCCCTGGCTCATTTAGGAGTTCTAGCTTCAAAGAAGTAAGACTTTCGAGGAGAACTCTCCCTCTTTCGTTGGTTCGTCTACTTCCCCACACAGATGACCATGCATTGAAGTCTCCACACACTAAAAGCGGGTGTTTACCTCGTGCTTCAATGGTGATCCCGTATATCATGTCTTCGAACTCGGCGATGGTCATGCTCGGAGGGGCATAGCAACTGAAGACGTATATACCGTTGATTTTTGCCCACGTGAATCCTGCTACCGTTGGCGTCATAATTTCCTGTGGGAGAAATTTCCCTGGTGCCCAAATTGAGGCTTTCCCTGCTGAATCTGAGAGCCAACCCTACTCCTGGCGATTTTTGTATTGTTCAGAGAGTACCACTATGTCATATCCTCCTTCATAGACTGTTTGGGATAATAGCTCTTGGGCTGCCTCGCAATGGTTTAAATTGAGCTGCAATACCCTCATGAGACAGTCGTTGTGGGCATTTAAAACTGCCTGCTGAATGTTGTCCCCCACATAGCGCGCATTTCGGTGCAGGAAGGACCTATATTATTATAAGGATTAGACATGTAAAACAAAAGATACAAATGTAAACTAATCAAAATAAATAAACCAACAAATCAATTTCGGCATGAAGTTTCCATTATGTCATAAATTACAGCCACACAACGATTTAATGTGAAAGGTAATTGAATTTTTGTAAACCCAAACAAATTTTAAATGGGTCACATAAGTAAAACGATACAAAACGGCACACTTAAAATCTAATTATGTCACTTGAATAGTCATGCATAATTGGTTCGCAAATTATGTAAGACTATTCTTCAAAGGCAGACGGTGTAACGTGCCTTTGAATTCGTTCCACTTTCACTGCATTCAATTGTCCATTACAAATATCCAATCGAACTCAGCATGCATTTCTGCATTGGCTGCACATATTTGTTTACATCGGTAAATTAGTCACGCTGACTAACACTCTTGTCTATTTGTCACATTGACCGACAAATACTTTGTACATACATATGTGTCTAAATAGGTCATTGTAATATGCTGACTTCGCATATAGGAAATATGTACATTTTGTTTGTAAGTGTTGGTGTAAGTAGGTATATGTATAGTAAGAATAGTGTGTATAAAATGAAAAGTATTTTCATAATAAAGAACAGTCACATACTTATTCGGACAGGTCCTAACTAACGGTAGGCGCCGCAGGCAATAGCTGGTAAAAATCTGTTCAAAAACCTTAGGGATAGCTGAAAGTTTAGCAATACCCCTGTAGTTCTCAACTTTTGACGTACTACCTTTTATATGCATGAGTATAAAAATACTGCTGCCAAAGTGGTGGGAATGACTCAGATCCCAGAGATAGCTCAAATAATTTTAAAATAGGCTCATGTATGTTTTCAGCGCAATACTTAAACACACTACTAGGAATACTATCTGGTCCCGGAGAAAAGTTGGGCTTCAAAGATTGAGGACTCTGAAGAACAATATTATTATCAATAGCAGGATTCATAATGGAATTCGAGCTATCTAAGCTATGGGGGTATTGGTCGGAATGAAAACCGCTGGAGGAATAGGTGGACTTAAAGAACGCTGAAAGTAGTTCTGCAACGCCGTCATCAGTGCAAGCTTTTTTACATTCACAGGTAAATGAGGAAGGATACCCAGAAGTTTTTCGTTTTGAATTTACGAAACTGTAAAACTTTTGCGTATTTTTAAAATATTGAACTTTACAACAACTTAAGTAATCTTTATAACAAAGCTGATTAAGACGGGGAAAGTTAGAACGAGCTATTAGATATTTAGAGGGGTCTGCAGATTTTCCAGATTTCTTAAATCTTTTATAAAGCCTAAATTTGATGTTTTAAGTCTGATAAGTTGCCTTGAATAACAAGACGGCTAACACAGGGTATAGCGAGTAGGAATGCAAGTATCAAAAAGCCTTCAAGTGTACTGTAAAATATGGTGATTGCCGAATCGATATCAGTACAGGCATAGAGATCCGACCAATCATGGGAAGCCAACAGATCCTTGAGCATAATGAAATTCGCTTTGTAGAATCATCTAGACGGGGTCGAAACTGTACTTGAATCCTGCGGGGTACACCGATATCAAGTGATATATCAAATACTAAATACAGTATTTTATTTCCACTATTTAGAACATTGTTAATCTGAAAAAGAGATGAATCTAACAGGCTGTAACGTAGCGTTACAATAACATAACCCCCTGTACTTCCTTTTTCACTTAAACCTGAACCCCTTTACTTCTTTTTCTATAGCATAGCCAACAACCACTATGGTAAATAACCACATCATGGCAAACCACAAAAGAAAATCACAATAATGGTGTAATTGTTTCTCAACCAGTTTGCGGCACCACCCGTATAAAAACAGCGAATTTTAATTTTGCAATTCAGTCCTCGCAGGTGAGCAAGCGGGAGTGGTTGTCTTTTTAAAGACAAAATTGCCACTCCGGGTAGCCCGCTGAGTGGAAGGGCGCTGTCATGGCGCGGGTCACCCTTCACCCCGGTAAGGACGAGCGGAGTGGATGCCTTTGTGCTATTGCCACCCGTCACCCCCTGGATTTTGAGCGGCCCGACGGCTATATCACCCTCCCCCTCAGCTCTGGCTTCGGCCAGCTGAGTGGAAGGGGCGCTGTCATGGCTCGGGTCACCCTTCACCCAGATAAGGACGAGCGGGGCAGATGCCTTTGTGCTATTTCCACCCGTCGCCTCCTGGTTGTTGAGCGACCCGACGCCTTAATGACTATATCACCCCTCCCCCTCAGCTATGGCTTCGGCTAGTTGAGTGGAAGGGCGCCGTCATGGCGCGAGTCACCCTTCACCCTGGTAAGGACGAGCGGGCGGATACTTTTGTGCTATTGCCACCCGTCGCCCCCTGTGTGTTGAGCGGCCCGACGCCTTAATGACTATAACACCCCTCCCCCTCAGCTCTGGCATCGGCCGTGGACCGATGCGTGCGCACAAGGGACTACCGCTGTGCCGTTAAGGTGCACTTCCCCTCCGTCCACGGATCGATCCGCGGTGTCCCAACTGGTACAGCCCCGCCCCCTTAATCACTTTCTATCTAGCGAGCGAGTAGGGGGCGGGGTGTCCAGCGGTAAAGCCGGCACTAACCAGTCCTCGCAGTCTCTTCCCCAGGTGACCGACTCCGCCTACTATCGATTCTGCCCAAGACTACCGATCAATCCGATCCCGCTGCTGTCGCATCGTCGCCCCTCTGGTGCTACCACTGCTTCCATCCCGCCGGTGCTACGCCGACCGTTTGCCGTCCGCCATACTACCGCCGTGCCGATCCCGCCGCTGCAGGGCCAACCACTGTCCGCTCCGCTGCTACGACGACCGTTGGCCATCCGCAATTCTACCGCCGCTAAGCCGCTGCTTCTTTCCCGCCGATGCTTCCGTACCGCCGTACCAATCCGTCCGTTACCCGACCGATCAACCGGCCTACCGAACCTCCTCCGCTCCAAAGACCGATAGCCGCCGCTCCGCCCCCTCGCCATCTTGCGACGGAAAGCTGCTGCCCGCCTAATACCTCCAGCCATGTGTGCGTGTGTTCGTAACACATAAATATTGTGTCTTTATTCAGTAGGGGTTTGTGGGACCTTTACTCGACTCTGGATTGACTGAGCGTTGCCCCAGCCTTAGACAAAACCCACCTCATAAGGCAATAGAGAAAATCGTGTTGAACAGTGGGAGTGACCTCGGACTTTCTTCAACGGTATCGCATATCACGCCAACGGATGTAGATAATACGCTCCGTAAATTTTTGGAGATAGAAGAACCGAGACAGCCTCCATCCACTTATTCCGATGATGCCTTTGTAGAGCAACATTTTTATATATGGATGGCAAGTATATAGTAAATCTACCGTTTAAGGGACAACCACCTTATTTCGAGAACTCCTTGCAAGGAACTGTTTCCAGGTTCTATGCTGTAGAACGACGCTAAGAAATGAGGTATTAAGAGGTGAACACATACAATTCATGAGAGACTATGAGTCGTTGGGACACAAGCGCGAAATAGATGAATGCGATGAAATAGTCAGCGATGGTCAGGTCTTTTATCTGCCGCGTCATGCTTTTGATGGGTCCTATTGAGATTTCGTTTTCATCAGTTTGTATTCACCGCCGACATCGTGAAAATGTTCCGCAAAATATGGATATCAGAGTCTCATCGCCACTATCAAAGAATAATATGGAGGGAGGAGCCCGACGTGCCTTTAAAGCATTATGGCCCTTTTTGGCAGTAAGAGTTCTGTATCAACTAGGATATGACTACAAAGAACAGTTTCCTTGGGAGAGTCGTATAGAGCAAGAGGACTTTTATATGGACGATGTTCTCACAGGCGCAGCTTTGGAGACAGAACTTCTTCTTTGTAGTGCTGGCTTGGAACTAAGCAATTGGTAACCTACCTAATTCATCTAAAATAACTACAAAAACAACCATGCAGCATCCGAAATTTTCAGAAGAAGCCACCAAGGTACTTGTAGTCCTAAGGCCGATAAATTGACTTACCAAGTACAGATGTCTATCTCATCGTTTCCTAGTAAAAGGGATGCTCTGTCCGCCGTTTCACGATTGTTTGAAAACTCTTGTAGCCCCTTTGAAGACCATTTGCTTACCTCTGCTCGAGCTGTGTGGGGCCCTGCTTTTAACTCGCTTATTCTCGACTCAATGCCTTGCCCGACTGTTAAGGTATACGCATGGTGTGACTTCACGATTGTTTTATTATGGCTTTCCATGCCACCAGTAACACTGAAGACTCTTGTTGCTAACCAAACGAGCGAAATTCTCGACACTCTCCCCCGAGGCATTGGGCACCATGTAGCATCTAAGGATAATCCAGCTGATTTTGCTTCACGAGGAATGTCAGCTGAGACACTCATAAATTTCGAGATCTAGTGGACGGGATCAAACTGGATAAACAGCGAAAAGAAACTCAACAATACTTTAAGAAAACGCAGAACATATTTTTAAATACAGCTCCAGAAGTTGCAAACGAAATTAGGTCTACCGCCATTACCATGGTATCTACAAACGGAGCTGAAGATCATATATTGAGCTTGCTGGTTGAATGAGTATCGTCTTGGCACTGACTATCACGAACTCTTGCGTATGTCCGTCGATTTATTAACTATATCCAAAAATACGGTATGTTCCACTTCCATAAAGTTAACGTACGATGAAGTTAACCATGACCGGAACGAAATTTTGCGCTATGCCCAACGCTGTTCCATGGATGAAATCGAATCGCTTCGCCATCATCAGGACATAAGTAGTCGATCATAGATCACAAAACTGGCACCATACTAAGATGACAGTAGCCTCCTTCGGATGGGAGGGCGGATCCCTAACTCCCACCTCGAAATGGAGGTGAAGCATCCGCACATCCTCCCAAAGCGAAGTAGGATAACTGAGCTTTTACTGACGAACAAGCACATTCGACATCTGGATATTCGGGGCCAAGAACTTAATAAGAAGAATAATTCGCGTGTGCCTGAAATATTTCCGCGACCAGAATACAAATATTCAGCAGTTGATGTCGGATCTGCCTAGAATACGTGTACAGCAAACTTTTCCATTCCAGCGCTCGAGCTGCCATTATGCGGGACCCATAACTATGAAACCATATCGAGGTAGAAACGCTCGTCAATCAAAGGGATACATCTGTATATTCGTTTGTCTTGCCACATCAGCGATCCACATAGAGCTGTTAACAGATCTTTCAACTGACGGGTTCTTAGCCGCCCTTCGTCGCTTTGTATCTCGCTGGGCTAAGACGTCTTAATATTGCAGGTGCATAACGAGCTAGTGCTGAAGTTTTGGCAGGAGAAAGTATTCCTGCACCTCATTGGGGCGACATTTGGGAGTCTGTTGTCCGCTCCATCGAGCTTCATCTACGTCGCGTTATTGGCATCACTATCCTTACAACTGAACAGCTAATTACGCTTCTGACGCAAATTGGAGCTGCTATCAACTCGAGGCCACTCGGCGCAGCAGCTGATACAGATATTAATTATTTATCATCTTCCTATTTGTCATAGGACGACCGTTTACAATGGCACCCGAAGGCAGTTTGCTGGACATACACGAAAATAAGCTCGACTATTGGCAACATGGGCAAAACATGTACCAAGGCTTTTGGCTTCGTTGGTGTAGGAATACCTCACCTCATTACAACATCGACCCAAGTGGAATCTTCATTCGCTGAACATTGCCGTCGAAGACATCGTTCTAATTAAGGAACCTAATACACCGCACATCGGTATGGCCTATGGGTAAGGTAGTCGAAACATATCCGGGATCTGATGGTCTTGTACAAGTGGTTAGACTTCGCACAGCCCAAGGAGAATTGACTCGCTCCATCACGAAACTATCCATTTTACCTGTATTCTGAAACAATGTTTCAGTGTCGAAGTAGAATTCAAGGATCATGGCGTGGCAATCCTAACGCATTTAAGATTTCTTACAAAAACGACCCTATGTGGCAACGTAGTTTTTGCTATCACTTTATGTTTGCCATTCGTTAAATAAAATAAACCTTGTACTTTTTTTCTTTCCGGCAAGAGTCATCCGACAATAAAGTCAATCACGAACCTTTTTGGAGAATTATTTCATTAGAAATAAAAGGTCACGCTTTAATAGCTAACCAAACTAAAAAATAGAAAATAATTCTTGAATACAAAGACTTAATATTACAGTAGTGGAAAATCGAGCATCAATAATAATTAATCACCTCAAAATAAAATTATTATGATTGCGATACAATCATATATCATTTATTTCAAGAAATCAAGTACAATCATATATGAATACAACAAAGGAAATTAATTACAAATATACACACGTAAAGAAGCAGACAAAAGTATATTGCTGATGTTTCTCGAATCTCTGATTGCAAGTCACTCTCTCTTGTCATCTGAATTCAGGGTTGCATATTCAATGCATTTTTTTGACACTTATTAATGCGTTGCCAACACTTCCTTTTTATACTCAGTTGAGCAGAGCTCACAGAGTATATTAAGTTTGATTGGATAACGGTTGGTTGTACATATATAAAGGAATCGAGATAGATATAGACTTCCATATATCAAAATAATCAGGATCGAAAAAAAAATTTGATTGAGCCATGTCCGTCCGTCCGTCCGTCCGTTAACACGATACCTTGAGTAAATTTTGAGGTATCTTGTTGAAATTTGGTATGTAGGTTCCTGAGCACTCATCTCAGATCGCTATTTAAAATTAACGATATCGGACTATAACCACGCCCACTTTTTCGATATCGAAAATTTCGAAAAACCAAAAAAGTGCGATAATTCATTACAGAAGACAGCTAAAGCGACGGAACTTGGTAGATAAGTTGAACTTATGACGCAGAATAGAAAATTAGTAAAACTTTTGCAAGCTGTAATTTGGCAGTCGTTGAAGATATCATGATGAAATTTGGCAGGAACGTTACTGCTATTACTATATGTACGCTTAATAAAAATTAGCAAAATCGGAGAAGGACCACGCCCACTTTTAAAAAAAAATTTTTTTAAAGTAAAATTTTAACAAAAAATTTAATATCTTTACAGTATATAAGTAAATTATGTCAACATTCAACTCCAGTAATGATATGGTGCAACAAAATACAAAAATAAAAGACAATTTCAAAATGGGCGTGGCTCCGCCCTTTTTCATTTAATTTGTCTAGGATACTTTTAACGCCATAAGTCGAACAAAAATTAACCAATCCTTTTGAAATTTGGTAGGTGCATAGATTTTATGACGTTAACTGTTTTCTGTGAAAATGGGCGAAATCGGTTGATGCCACGCCCAGTTTTTATACACAGTCGTCCGTCTGTCCTTCCGCATGGCCGTTAACACGATAACTTGAGCAAAAATCGACATATCTTTAATGAACTTAGTTCACGTGCTTACTTGAACTCACTTTATCTTGGTATGAAAAATGAACGAAATCCAACTATGACCACGCCCACTTTTTCGATATCGAAAATTACGAAAAATTAAAAAAATGCCATAATTCTATACCAAATACGAAAAAAGGGATGAAACATGGTAAGGTAATTGGATTGTTTTATTGACGCGAAATATAACTTTAGAAAAAACTTTATAAAATGGTTGTGACAACTACCATATTAAGTAGAAGAAAATGAAAAAGTTCTGCAGGGCGAAATAAAAAACCCTTAAAATCTCGACAGGTATTACATATATAAATAAATTAGCGGTATCCAACAGATGATGTTCTGGGTCACCCTGGTCCACATTTTGGTCGATATCTGGAAAACGGCTTCACACCACTCCCTTTTAAAACTCTCATTAATAACTGTAATTTGATATCCATATCGTAAAAACTCATTCTAGAGTCACCCCTGGTCCACCTTTATGGCGATATCTCGAAAAGGCGTCCACCTATAGAACTAAGCCCCACGCCCTTTTAAAATACTCATTAACACCTTTCATTTGATACCCATATCGTACAAACATATTCTAAAGTCACCCCTGGTCCACCTTTATGGCGATATCTCGAAAAGGCGAACACCTATAGAACGAAGGCCCACTTCCTTTTAAAAATACTCATTAACACCTTTCATTTGATACCCATATCGTACAAACAAAGTCTAGAATCACCCCTGGTCCACCTTTATTGCGATACCTCGAAAAGGCGTCCACCTATAGGACTAAGGCCCACTCCCTTTTAAAATACTCATTAACTCCTTTCGTTTCATACCCATATTGCACAAACGCATTCTAGAGTCACCCCTGGCCCACCTTTATGCCGATATCTCGAAATGGCGTCCACCTAAGGAACTAAGGATTACTTCCTTTTAAAATACTCATTAACACCTTTCTTTTGATACCCATATTGTACAAACAAATTATAGGGGCGCCCCTGCTCCACCTTTATGGCGATATCTCGAAACGGCGTCCACCTATGGAACTAAGGATTACTCCCTTTTAAAATACTCATTAACACCTTTCATTTGATGCCCATATTGTACAAACAAATTCTAGGGTCACCCCTGGTCCACCTTTATGGCGATATCTCGAAAATGCGACCACCTATACAACAACCACCACTCCCTTTTAAAACCCTCATTAATACCTTTAATTTGATACCCATATCGTACAAACACATTCTAGAGTCACCCCTGGTCCACCTTTATGGCGATATTTCGAAACGGCATCCACCTATAGAACTAAGGCCCACTCCCTTCTAAAATACTCATTAACACCATTCGTTTGATGCCCATATTGTACAAACAAATTCTAGGGTCGCCCCTGGCGATATCTCGAAACGGTGTCCACCTATGGAACTAAGGATTACTCCCTTTTAAAATACTCATTAACGCCTTTCATTTGATACCCATATCGTACAAACGCATTCTAGAATCAACCCTGATCCACCTTTATGGCTATATCCCTACATGGCGTCCACCTATAGAACTATGGCCCACTCCCTCATTGATACACATGTCATACAAACACATTCCAGGGTTTCCCTCGGTTCATTTTCGTACATGGTTATTTTCCCTTATGTTGTCACCATAGCTCTCAACTGAGTATGTAATGTTCGGTTACACCCGAACTTAAACTTCCTTACTTGTTTGAATTAGGTTTTGCTTAACCAGGAATAAATCTATCCACTGGACGACGAACGCGCTGAGGGCGACTTTTTATG